>NC_058081.1:663348747-663543544 GCF_014858855.1 Bufo gargarizans
TTTGTTGTAGCCTATAATGTCAGCACAGTGTAAGTGATTTAAGTGGGTAGACACAAATAAAGTAATCCATGACCAGCATCTTGCAGCCCACTCTAGCTCAGCAGACCCGAAGAAATGCAGTGTGTGAGACAGAGAATAGGCGGGGGTTATTAAAAATAATTACATGATTAAAGTGCTCTTGCTTTATAAAAATAGCATTTGATATATCATACAGTAATATCAAGCATTTTGATTGGTGAGGTGGGGGTCAGACCACTGAGACCACCACCGCTAGAATGAGGATAGACAAGCACTCACACAGAGCATTCTCTCTGTCCTCACTGCAGTAGATGGACTCATAGACTAGCATTCCCATACGCAACGCTGAAAAAGTTGCAAACTATGGCACAAGAATACCATAATAAATTCCCCTATAGACTTTCTACTGAGCCCATCGCCTGCCGCGAGGCGAGACAACGCTCTATGTGAGCGTTTCTCTCTAATAATAAGTAGGGGGTCTCAAAACTCAGAGTTCCACCAGTGAAAACCTTTGATATGAACCTATGACTAGAGATGAGCGAATCTAAGTTGACAAAGTGGAATTTGATCCGAATTTCTGGAAAAATTAGATTTGCACCAATTCTGAATTTTCTCACGCTTTGTGGTAACAAATCAAATTTTTTCCTAAAATGGTTGCTGCACATGTTAGGACATGGAGCAAAGAACTCTGGGCACGAGGGATCGCCCACAAAGCCATGCATGCAGCCAATCAGCAGCCAGTCCTGTAATGTCACAACCCTATAAATAGCCTCAGCCTTTTTGGATTCAGCCATTTTCTAGTGTACTTAGTCCAGGGAGAGATATCAGCAGGCGCTAGGGAAAGTGCTAGCAAAGACTTGAAAACTTTTATTTTGCTGAATAGAAGTTCAGGGAAAGATCATTAGAAGTGTAGGGAAAGGATAGGGAGGTATTATTCCACACTATAAAAGGAGAACAGGGTCTAATAAGGGAGTGTACAGCCTGGGTAATAGGAACAATCCTATTACACCTTGCTGCACTGACTGGGGAGCCAAATTGCCATTATACTGCTGCTTTCAGGTTTGCAATAGATGATACCTCTGTAATTCCAGCAAACCGTTCTTGTTATTGGGGTGCAATCTGTGTGATACAGCCATTAACAGGGTGTATTACTAGGAAATATTTCTACGTCTTATTAGCCCTGGTGCTATGTTCTAAAGCCTTTTATGGCGTGCATTAGAGGAAAAAAATAAGGGCTTATTTGCTGTTCAGTGGTGCAGTTATTTGTTCTAAAGCCTTTTTGGGGCTTTATTAGTGCGAAAAAAGGGCTTAATAGTCGTTGTGTGGTGAAATGAGAAAATTGCAGCCTTTTTTGGCGTGTATTAGTGGAAAACAAAAAGTAATATTTGCCATTCAGCGGTGCAGTTACATGTTCTAAAGCCTTTTTTGTGTTGTGTTAGTGGAAAAAAATAAGGGCTTATTTGCTGTTCAGCGGTGCAGTTATATGTTCTAAAGCCTTTTTTGGCGTGTATTAGTAGAAAAAAAGGGGGCTTGTTAGCTGTTGTGTGGTGAAGTGAGAAAATTAAACCCTTTTATTGCGTGTTAAAGTGTAAAACAAAAAGTATTATTTGCCGTTCAGCGGTGCAGTTATATGCTATAAAGCCTTTTTTGGGGTGTATTAGTGGAAAAAAATAAGGGCTTATTTGATGTTCAGCAGTGCGGGTATATGTTTTTGAGGCTTTCTTGGGGTGTATTAGTGGAACAAAAAGGGCATATTAGCTCTTCAGCAGTGCAGTTATATGTTCTAAAACCTTTTTAGTGGTGTATTAGAGAAAAAAAGGCTTATTAGCCATTGTGTGGTGAAGTGAGAAAATTACTGCCTTTTTTTATGTGTATTACTGGAAAACAAAAAGTATTATTTGCTGTTCAACGGTGCAGTTATATGTTCTAAAACCTTTTTTTGGTGTGTATTAGTCGAAAAAAGGGATTATTAGTCATTGTGTGGTGAAGCAAGAAAAGTATAGCCTTTTTTGGCATGTATTAGTGGAAAACAAAAAGTATTATTTGCCATTCAGCGAGGCAGTTATATGTTTTTGGGGTAAATTAGTGGAAAAAAGTAAGGGCTTATTTGGTGTTCAGCCTCTGTCCTTTTCTGTTCCCTCAGCCAGAGAAGTATTTTATGCTGTGGGATCAGATCCACTATACAGCAAGGATGAGCAACTAGAGGACAGTCAGCAGCTACTGCCCAGCCAAGATCTGGAGGAGACAACTGCCGATTCCTCTGGTAGGCAGGCAAGTAGTCATGAGGAGAGTGGCGTGGGACCTGGTGTTGCGAGTAGTCAAGCTCCTGGCTCAGAGACCGTTCAGGAGGATATCAGTGACATGCAGACAGTACTCGATGATGATGTAGCCAATTGCAATTGGGAGCCAGGTAACAAAGGGGCTTTATCTTCATTGGGAGAAGATGGTGGCATCTTGCATGTGAGGCAGCGGCGGAGGCAGCAAGTAGTGAGCGTGGCCGGAAGTCAGCAGCGTAGCAGCAGTGGGAGGTTAGGAGACAAACGTGCCCGGGGTAGACCACCCGCTTCGCAGGAGCCTATCTGCACGAAAAAGTAGTGGTGCAGGGGTTCACGGTGGCAGCAATGGTAGCAGTCAGTCAGTGCGGAGTGTTGGGAGTAAAATCATCTAATCGGCGGTGTGGCAGTTTTTTGTTAAGCCGCCAAAGGAGGTGAACATGGACATTTGACGAATCTGTGGGCAGAAGATGAAACGTGGCCAGGGTGCCAATGTTGGCACCACGGCCCTGTGTCAACATATGCAGCGTCATCGTAAAGTGGCCTGGGAGAACGGTGGCTACGATGTGGTGGTCCAGCCTGCCACAGAAACCGCTGCATCACCCAGTGGCACGCACCCGATTTCAGGCAGTCAAGGCTCCACCACCTCAGCTTCTGCACCTTTTAGAGAACTCATGGCTTGTGCCGAGCCGAGGTGGAGAGTTCCAAGCCATCATTTCTTTGCCAAAAAGGCAGTACCAGCCCTGCACAAATATGTAGTCCTTAAGGCTTTCGGTGTCTGCCAAAGTGCACGGCAGCGCTGACGCGTGGAACTGTAATTACAGTCAAGGACAATATATGTCCTTTACGGTCCACAGGGTAAATGTGGTTCCTGCCCAGCCAAACCAGCAACTTAGCCAGGTGATGCTGCTTCTGCCTCCACATTCTCACTCCGTTGGTCCTGCAACAATGTCCGCCTCTGCTTCCTCATCCACCACTGTGTCTTCATCCTCCACTGCAGGGACAATTCACAGTGCTCCTCCAGCATACCACATGTGCAGGGCACGGCGGTGTCATGCTGTTCTACAACTCATTTGCCTGGGCAAAAGGAGTCACACAGGGGAGGAAATGCTCCGTGTCCTTCATCAAGAAATCGAATCCTGTCTTTCTCTGTGACAACAAAAAATTTGAACCATGGTGACCAACAACGGGAAGAACATGGTGTCGGTGCTGCATGAAGGAGGGCTGAGCCATGAGCCCTGTATGGTGCACGTGTTCAATCTGGTTGTCAAGCAATTTCTGAAGACTTCCACCCATCTGCAGGACATCCTAAAAATGGCCAGGAAACTTTGCATGCTCTTCAGCTACACCGCCAAGCACACCCTCCTTGGGATGCAGCGGCAGAACGGCGCCCCCCATCATAGGCTGATATGCGACGTTTCCACCCGTTGGAATTCCACCCTTCATATGTTAGACCGACTATACGAACAGAGAAAGGCCATAAATAATTTCTTGATGATCCAAGCGGACAGGAGTAGTCCCCTGTGTAACTTCAATGTCAGCAAGTGGCAGCTCATGCGTGACACCTGTCGTTTGCTCAGGCCTTTTGAGGATGCCATGTTATTTGTTAGTCGCCAGGACTACGGGATGAACAACATAATTCCACTGTTTCATATCCTGGAACAGATGCTGGTAAATCTGGATGGTCAGGGGACTGGAGAAGTGGCGTCTACATCTCATGGCGGCATGAGCTCTCTAGGGGCTGAACTGGAGGAGGAGGGCATTGGAGCACAAGCAATGTGTAGCAAAATGGGTGGTTTTTCTACACAGGAGACAGGAGAGGAGGAGCAGAAGCAGCTGGAGGAGTAAAAGGAAGGTGGGGCTGTGTGTGGTTGTGGCTTGAGGGTGGGCGGGGACACAGGGGCCCCATAATCTCCTATTGCCTGGGGGCCCTATGAGTTGTCACTCCACCCCTGGTGGGGGCCATAGTTACCCCAAGTAGAACTAGCCTGTCCACCCAAAATGTGGAGAGACTGACCTTTGTCAAGATGAATCAGGCGTGAATCAGCAAGGATTTTCAAACACCAATGCCTGATGCATCAGACCCACACCAACACTTTGACAAAAGAGACTGGTTTCTTCTGTCTACCTTCCTCAGCTACTATTCTGATGTTGCCACCCACCTGATGCCACACATCTGATGCCAAGTGCTCCTTCTTACACCCACCATCCTCAGTGGGTACTGTTATTGCAACCCACCTCCCCACTCTGTCACCGGGTCACTCTGTGGTCTCCTGATGCTGCTGCCACCTTACCACTCAGGTTTCCTCATGCTGCTGCTGCCACCTCCACACTATGTCACCTTGCAAGTCTGTGCCTCCTCATGCTGCTGCTGTGACCTTCACACTATGTCACCTTGCCAGTCTCTGGCCTCCTCATTCTGCTGCTACTGCTGCCACCTCCATACTATGTCATCTTGCAAGTTTGTGGCCTCCTCATTCTGGGGCTGCCACCTCCACATGCTGTCATTGTGCCACTCTGTTATCTCCTCATGCTGCTGCCACCTCCATATTCTGTCATTGTGCCACTCTATGGCCTCCTCATGCTGCTGCTACCACCTCCACACTATGTCGTCTTGCCAGTCTGTGGTGTCCTTATACTGCTGCCGCAACCACCCCCACACTATGTCACCTTGCTACTCTGTGGTCTCCTAATGCTGCTGCTAACTCAACACTATGTCACTGGGCCACTTTGTGGCCTCCTCATGTTACTGCTAACTCAACACTACAGTATGTCACTGGCCACTCTGTGGTCTCCTCATGCTGCTGCTAACTCAACACTATGTCATCTTTCCACTCTGTGGCCTCGTCATGCTTCTGCTGCTGACACCTACACACTATGTAACCTTGTTAGTTTGCGGCCTCTTCATGCTGCTGCTAACTCAACACTATGTCACTGGGCCACTCTGTGGCTTCCTCATGCTGCTGTCGCCTCAACACTATGTACATGGGCCACTCTGTGGTCTCCTCATTGGGCCACTCTTTGGACTTTTTAGGCTGTTCTCCTACCCTCCTACCTCCATGACTGGGCAACTATTTTGCCTTTTGGCCTTGTTGGCATCATCATTTATTTGACCCTTCTTCTGATCTGTCAGAAAGAAAGAAAAATGAGACACACAACGGATCCTGTCTGTGTAGCAACTGTAAGCCTTGTATAGTGCCATCAGAATTGTCTTATAATTTGGTAACTAAAAGCAGGAGTGGGTACAAAACACAGAAGACATGCAAATATTCCATTCACGTGTCATCTCTGTTTTGGATCCACTCCTGTTTTTTTTTGGGCTTTATCAATACTAATGAATTACTGACCAAATGCTGACCGAGTGAAGGCAGATGCTCAACAAACAGGATTCTTTTATGGGGGATTATTGTACAAACGGATCAGAGGAAGGGCAAAATAATCAGTGACGCCAACACAAACTTACTGCTGACACCCTCTCCACTCTGTCAGGGGGGGCTCTACTTGTATAAATGTTTAATAGAACAGGTTCTGTAGACATTTATGTGGAATCAGCTGACGACGGTGTAAAAGGAGTGCGCTCTTTCACGCTACAGTAGGATCTTGGACCTCTGTCATGGTTCTTTATACCTGGTGCTAACATCGACCTGTAAGGCTGAGTTCACACAAGTTATTTTGTCAGTTTTGGCCCCGTAACTGCCCAAATAAGTAAAGTGTGCAGTGATTCTAAGAGTGACTCCTGTCATGTGCGTGTCATACTGATTCACAGTATTGTTTCACTACAACAGCAGACTCCCTTTGCTTGTTACTGCAAGGTACAGTGTTCTACACCACTATACAGGCTCTCTGCAGCCAGGAAATAGCTGTTTTTTAACACGATTTGCCGCATATAAATTTGTATTGAATCATATCTTTTCGGAAAATTTGGCAAACTGGCCAAATCGAATTTTTTAGAAATTCGCTATTCTCTACCTAAGTACAATGACACTTTAATCAAGGCTGCCATGTTCAGTCACAAGGCTAGTTATTCGCTTTAGCTCAATGTGCGGAATTAAAATTTATATTTTTAATATGCAGGTCCACAGTACATAAAATTGAAATATATTTCATCAATTGCCTAATTCTAACTGTGACCGTTAATAAGAGTGTAAAACAGAAAATAGAGCTTACAATTGACTCTGCTTTGTAAAACACAATACCTATTGATTTTACTAATAATAGTAATAAATCTCTATTTAATTGGCCACTTAAGGATGATTACTAAAATGTTATAATAGCTTCAGCGACCTGGACTTGGCCGAGTGACACGCATAATTTAGGAGTAAGATTGGTTAAATCTCTGTTTGTTTAATTGTAATTATGCTAAAAATATATAGATTTTTATGGTATAACAGATGAATGAAAATTACAGATGTATTCTTCCTTACCTTTCCTTCTAGTTAAACATATCCCAAACTAAGTGGCACTATATGACCAGTTTTTATAAAGGGAATTTGTCAGTCGTTTTAACCATACTGAACTGCTGACAGCAATAAGAAAGGGCTGGTTAGAGCAGTACAAACTTAAATTTTTTGGGAGCTTATTATCAGGAGTAGTGTGAGTAGTAACTTTTATTCTGCCAGATTCTGCACCTGCAATTACTTAGGGTAGGGCTTCACTGTGAAACACTCTTTGCTTTCAGCTGCATCACATTCTCCTGGTTGAATGCTACAGCTGTCACTGAGAGCAGAGGGGAAGTACCGTGAAGTGGCTCAATATAGAGAGCAGAGAGCACTTCACAATGAAGCTGGCACTCCTGGGCACTTGCCAAATCAGAATCTGGCAGAATAAAAGTTCATATTTACACTGCTCTTAATGAGAGTGTGTGTTTGTACTGCTTTCCCCAGCCCAAATATAGTTGACAGCAGTTTAGTATAGTCAAATGTTCAGACTTCCTTTAAAAAAAGAAAAGAAAAGAAAAAAACAAGTTTTTGATAGATGGTATCACATGTCTATCTTTTGTGTGTGACCACCTATTGGTTGTGATGTGTGTTGCACCTTGCCAAGAGTTTGGCTAGCATGTCTTGACTTGAGTTCTAACTAGGGATGAGCGAACTCGAACTGTATAGTTCGGGTTCGTACCGAATTTTGGGGTGTCCGTGACACGGACCCGAACCCGGACATTTTCGTAAAAGTCCGGGTTCGGGTTCGGTGTTCGTCGCTTTCTTCGCGCTTTTGTGACGCTTTCTTGGCGCTTTTTGAAAGGCTGCAAAGCAGCCAATCAACAAGCGTCATACTACTTGCCCCAAGAGGCCATCACAGCCATGCCTACTATTGGCATGGCTGTGATTGGCCAGAGCACCATGTGACCCAGCCTCTATTTAAGCTGGAGTCACATAGCGCCGCCCGTCACTCTGCTCTGATTAGCGTAGGGAGAGGTTGCGGCTGCGACAGTAGGGCGAGATTAGGCAGATTAACTCCTCCAAAGGACTTGATTAACTGATCGATCTGCAGCTGTGGATCATTGAGCTGCTGATCCTCAATTGCTCACTGTTTTTAGGCTGCACAGACCGTTTGTCAGTCACATTTTTCTGGGGTGATCGGCGGCCATTTTGTGTCTTGTGGTGCGCCAGCACAAGCTGCGACCAAGTGCATTTAACCCTCAATGGTGTGGTTGTTTTTTGGCTAAAGCCTACATCAGGGTGAAGCTGTCACACCAAGTGCATTTAACCAGCAATAGTCTGTTCATTTTTTGGCCATATACAAAATCAGGGGCAAGCTGCGCCTGTCACCAAGTGCATTTAACCCTCAATGGTGTGGTTGTTTTTTGGCTAAAGCCTACATCAGGGTGAAGCTGTCACACCAAGTGCATTTAACCAGCAATAGTCTGTTCATTTTTTGGCCATATACTAAATCAGGGGCAAGCTGCGCCTGTCACCAAGTGCATTTAACCCTCAATGGTGTGGTTGTTTTTTGGCTAAAGCCTACATCAGGGTGAAGCTGTCACACCAAGTGCATTTAACCAGCAATAGTCTGTTTATTTTTTGGCCATATCCCAGTCTAATTCTGTCACTAAATCCATACCGGTCACCCAGCGCCTAAATACTAGGCCTCAAATTTATATCCAGCTAAATCTGTCCCTAGTGCTGTAGCTGGGCGAGTTATTTAGTGTCCGTTCAAGCACATTTCTTGTTCTGGGTTGAAATACAATTCCCAATTTAGCAATTTCATAATTTAGTGGTTTCTGCTATATCAGAGCTATTTGAAATCTATCCCTAAAAGGGTATATAATATTCAAGGTGCACATTGGGTCATTCAGAATAACTTCACACACACCCGCTACTGTGTATTTCCAAGTCTAATTCTGTCACTAAACCCATACCTGTCACGCAGCGCCTAAATACTAGGCCTCAAATTTATATCCAGCTAAATCTGTCCCTAGTGCTGTAGCTGGGCGAGTTATTTAGTGTCCGTTCAAGCACATTTCTTGTTCTGGGTTGAAATACAATTCCCAATTTAGCAATTTCATAATTTAGTGGTTTCTGCTATATCAGAGCTATTTGAAATCTATCCCTAAAAGGGTATATAATATTCAAGGTGCACATTGGGTCATTCAGAATAACTTCACACACACCCGCTACTGTGTATTTCCAAGTCTAATTCTGGCACTAAACCCATACCTGTCACCCAGCGCCTAAATACTAGGCCTCAAATTTATATCCCGCTAAATCTGTCCTTAGTGCTGTAGCTCGGCGAGTTATTTAGTGTCCGTTCAAGCACATTTCTTGTTCTGGGTTGAAATACAATTCCCAATTTAGCAATTTCATAATTTAGTGGTTTCTGCTATATCAGAGCTATTTGAAATCTATCCCTAAAAGGGTATATAATATTCAAGGTGCACATTGGGTCATTCAGAATAACTTCACACACACCCGCTACTGTGTATTTCCAAGTCTAATTCTGGCACTAAACCCATACCTGTCACCCAGCGCCTAAATACTAGGCCTCAAATTTATATCCCGCTAAATCTGTCCTTAGTGCTGTAGCTGGGCGAGTTATTTAGTGTCCGTTCAAGCACATTTCTTGTTCTGGGTTGAAATACAATTCCCAATTTAGCAATTTCATAATTTAGTGGTTTCTGCTATATCAGAGCTATTTGAAATCTATCCCTAAAAGGGTATATAATATTCAAGGTGCACATAGGGTCATTCAGAATAACTTCACACACACGCTTCTGTGCATTTCCAAGTCTAATTCTGTCACTAAATCCATACCGGTCACCCAGCGCCTAAATACTAGGCCTCAAATTTATATCCAGCTAAATCTGTCCCTAGTGCTGTAGCTGGGCGAGTTATTTAGTGTCCGTTCAAGCACATTTCTTGTTCTGGGTTGAAATACAATTCCCAATTTAGCAATTTCATAATTTAGTGGTTTCTGCTATATCAGAGCTATTTGAAATCTATCCCTAAAAGGGTATATAATATTCAAGGTGC
Organism: Bufo gargarizans; assembly: GCF_014858855.1. Taxonomy (NCBI): domain Eukaryota; kingdom Metazoa; phylum Chordata; class Amphibia; order Anura; family Bufonidae; genus Bufo; species Bufo gargarizans. The sequence goes on from NC_058081.1 coordinate 663,358,508, forward strand.
ACATTGGGTCATTCAGAATAACTTCACACACACCCGCTACTGTGTATTTCCAAGTCTAATTCTGGCACTAAACCCATACCTGTCACCCAGCGCCTAAATACTAGGTCTCAAATTTATATCCCGCTAAATCTGTCCTTAGTGCTGTAGCTGGGCGAGTTATTTAGTGTCCGTTCAAGCACATTTCTTGTTCTGGGTTGAAATACAATTCCCAATTTAGCAATTTCATAATTTAGTGGTTTCTGCTATATCAGAGCTATTTGAAATCTATCCCTAAAAGGGTATATAATATTCAAGGTGCACATTGGGTCATTCAGAATAACTTCACACACACCCGCTACTGTGTATTTCCAAGTCTAATTCTGGCACTAAACCCATACCTGTCACCCAGCGCCTAAATACTAGGCCTCAAATTTATATCCCGCTAAATCTGTCCTTAGTGCTGTAGCTGGGCGAGTTATTTAGTGTCCGTTCAAGCACATTTCTTGTTCTGGGTTGAAATACAATTCCCAATTTAGCAATTTCATAATTTAGTGGTTTCTGCTATATCAGAGCTATTTGAAATCTATCCCTAAAAGGGTATATAATATTCAAGGTGCACATTGGGTCATTCAGAATAACTTCACACACACCCGCTACTGTGTATTTCCAAGTCTAATTCTGGCACTAAACCCATACCTGTCACCCAGCGCCTAAATACTAGGCCTCAAATTTATATCCCGCTAAATCTGTCCTTAGTGCTGTAGCTGGGCGAGTTATTTAGTGTCCGTTCAAGCACATTTCTTGTTCTGGGTTGAAATACAATTCCCAATTTAGCAATTTCATAATTTAGTGGTTTCTGCTATATCAGAGCTATTTGAAATCTATCCCTAAAAGGGTATATAATATTCAAGGTGCACATTGGGTCATTCAGAATAACTTCACACACACCCGCTACTGTGTATTTCCAAGTCTAATTCTGGCACTAAACCCATACCTGTCACCCAGCGCCTAAATACTAGGCCTCAAATTTATATCCCGCTAAATCTGTCCTTAATGCTGTAGCTGGGCGAGTTATTTAGTGTCCGTTCAAGCACATTTCTTGTTCTGGGTTGAAATACAATTCCCAATTTAGCAATTTCATAATTTAGTGGTTTCTGCTATATCAGAGCTATTTGAAATCTATCCCTAAAAGGGTATATAATATTCAAGGTGCACATTGGGTCATTCAGAATAACTTCACACACACCCGCTACTGTGTATTTCCAAGTCTAATTCTGGCACTAAACCCATACCTGTCACCCAGCGCCTAAATACTAGGCCTCAAATTTATATCCCGCTAAATCTGTCCTTAGTGCTGTAGCTGGGCGAGTTATTTAGTGTCCGTTCAAGCACATTTCTTGTTCTGGGTTGAAATACAATTCCCAATTTAGCAATTTCATAATTTAGTGGTTTCTGCTATATCAGAGCTATTTGAAATCTATCCCTAAAAGGGTATATAATATTCAAGGTGCACATAGGGTCATTCAGAATAACTTCACACACACGCTTCTGTGCATTTCCAAGTCTAATTCTGTCACTAAATCCATACCGGTCACCCAGCGCCTAAATACTAGGCCTCAAATTTATATCCAGCTAAATCTGTCCCTAGTGCTGTAGCTGGGCGAGTTATTTAGTGTCCGTTCAAGCACATTTCTTGTTCTGGGTTGAAATACAATTCCCAATTTAGCAATTTCATAATTTAGTGGTTTCTGCTATATCAGAGATATTTGAAATCTATCCCTAAAAGGGTATATAATATTCAAGGTGCACATAGGGTCATTCAGAATAACTTCACACACCCGCTACTGTGCATTTCCAAATCTAATTCTGTCACTAAACCCATACCTGTCACCCAGCGCCTAAATACTAGGCCTCAAATTTATATCCCGCTAAATCTCTCGTTACCGCTGTCCTGTTGTGGCTGGGAAAGTTATTTAGTGTCCGCCAAAGCACATTTTTTGTTCTGGGTTGAAATACAATTCCCAATTTAGCAATTTCATAATTTAGTCGTTTCTGCTATATCAGAGCTATTTGAAATCTATCCCTAAAAGGGTAGATCATATTGAAGGTGCACATAGGGTCATTCAGAATAACTTCACACACACGCTTCTGTGCATTTCCAAGTCTAATTCTGTCACTAAATCCATACCGGTCACCCAGCGCCTAAATACTAGGCCTCAAATTTATATCCCGCTGAATTTGAATACAATACATTGGGCCAAATAATATATTTGTTGTTGTGGTGAACCATAACAATGAGAAAAACATCTAGTAAGGGACGCGGACGTGGACATGGTCGTGGTGGTGTTAGTGGACCCTCTGGTGCTGGGAGAGGACGTGGCCGTTCTGCCACATCCACACGTCCTAGTGTACCAACTACCTCAGGTCCCAGTAGCCGCCAGAATTTACAGCGATATATGGTGGGGCCCAATGCCGTTCTAAGGATGGTAAGGCCTGAGCAGGTACAGGCATTAGTCAATTGGGTGGCCGACAGTGGATCCAGCACGTTCACATTATCTCCCACCCAGTCTTCTGCAGAAAGCGCACAGATGGCGCCTGAAAACCAACCCCATCAGTCTGTCACATCACCCCCATGCATACCAGGGAAACTGTCTCAGCCTCAAGTTATGCAGCAGTCTCTTATGCTGTTTGAAGACTCCGCTGGCAGGGTTTCCCAAGGGCATCCACCTAGCCCTTCCCCAGCGGTGAAAGACATAGAATGCACTGACGCACAACCACTTATGTTTCCTGATGATGAGGACATGGGAATACCACCTCAGCATGTCTCTGATGATGACGAAACACAGGTGCCAACTGCTGCGTCTTTCTGCAGTGTGCAGACTGAACAGGAGGTCAGGGATCAAGACTGGGTGGAAGACGATGCAGGGGACGATGAGGTCCTAGACCCCACATGGAATGAAGGTCGTGCCACTGACTTTCACAGTTCGGAGGAAGAGGCAGTGGTGAGACCGAGCCAACAGCGTAGCAAAAGAGGGAGCAGTGGGCAAAAGCAGAACACCCGCCGCCAAGAGACTCCGCCTGCTACTGACCGCCGCCATCTGGGACCGAGCACCCCAAAGGCAGCTTCAAGGAGTTCCCTGGCATGGCACTTCTTCAAACAATGTGCTGACGACAAGACCCGAGTGGTTTGCACGCTGTGCCATCAGAGCCTGAAGCGAGGCATTAACGTTCTGAACCTGAGCACAACCTGCATGACCAGGCACCTGCATGCAAAGCATGAACTGCAGTGGAGTAAACACCTTAAAACCAAGGAAGTCACTCAGGCTCCCCCTGCTACCTCTTCTGCTGCTGCCGCCTCGGCCTATTCTGCTGCTGCCGCCTCGGCCTCTTCCTCCGCCTCTGGAGGAACGTTGGCACCTGCCGCCCAGCAAACAGGGGATGTACCACCAACACCACCACCACCACCTCCGTCACCAAGCGTCTCAACCATGTCACACGCCAGCGTTCAGCTCTCCATCTCACAAACATTTGATAGAAAGCGTAAATTCCCACCTAGCCACCCTCGATCCCTGGCCCTGAATGCCAGCATTTCTAAACTACTGGCCTATAAAATGCTGTCATTTAGGCTGGTGGACACAGACAGCTTCAAACAGCTCATGTCGCTTGCTGTCCCACAGTATGTTGTTCCCAGCCGGCACTACTTCTCCAAGAGAGCCGTGCCTTCCCTGCACAACCAAGTATCCGATAAAATCAAGTGTGCACTGCGCAACGCCATCTGTGGCAAGGTCCACCTAACCACAGATACGTGGACCAGTAAGCACGGCCAGGGACGCTATATCTCCCTAACTGCACACTGGGTAAATGTAGTGGCAGCTGGGCCCCAGGCGGAGAGCTGTTTGGCGCACGTCCTGCCGCCGCCAAGGATCGCAGGGCAACATTCTTTGCCTCCTGTTGCCACCTCCTCCTTCTCGGCTTCCTCCTCCTCTTCTTCCACCTGCTCATCCATTCAGCCACACACCTTCACCACCAACTTCAGCACAGCCCGGGACGCTATATCTCCCTAACTGCACACTGGGTAAATGTAGTGGCAGCTGGGCCCCAGGCGGAGAGCTGTTTGGCGCACGTCCTTCCGCCGCCAAGGATCGCAGGGCAACATTCTTTGCCTCCTGTTGCCACCTCCTCCTTCTCGGCTTCCTCCTCCTCTTCTTCCACCTGCTCATCCAGTCAGCCACACACCTTCACCACCAACTTCAGCACAGCCCGGGGTAAACGTCAGCAGGCCATTCTGAAACTCATATGTTTGGGGGACAGGCCCCACACCGCACAGGAGTTGTGGCGGGGTATAGAACAACAGACCGACGAGTGGTTGCTGCCGGTGAGCCTCAAGCCCGGCCTGGTGGTGTGTGATAATGGGCGAAATCTCGTTGCAGCTCTGGGACTAGCCAATTTGACGCACATCCCTTGCTTGGCGCATGTGCTGAATTTGGTGGTGCAGAAGTTCATTCACAACTACCCCGACATGTCAGAGCTGCTGCATAAAGTGCGGGCCGTCTGTTCGCGCTTCCGGCGTTCACATCCTGCTGCTGCTCGCCTGTCTGCGCTACAGCGTAACTTCGGCCTTCCCGCTCACCGCCTCATATGCGACGTGCCCACCAGGTGGAACTCCACCTTGCACATGCTGGACAGACTGTGCGAGCAGCAGCAGGCCATAGTGGAGTTTCAGCTGCAGCACGCACGGGTCAGTCGCACTACAGAACAGCACCACTTCACCACCAATGACTGGGCCTCCATGCGAGACCTGTGTGCCCTGTTGCGCTGTTTCGAGTACTCCACCAACATGGCCAGTGGCGATGACACCGTTATCAGCGTTACAATACCACTTCTATGTCTCCTTGAGAAAACACTTAGGGCGATGATGGAAGAGGAGGTGGCCCAGGAGGAGGAGGAGGAGGAGGAGGAAGAGGGGTCATTTTTAGCACTTTCAGGCCAGTCTCTTCGAAGTGACTCAGAGGGAGGTTTTTGGCAACAGCAGAGGCCAGGTACAAATGTGGCCAGCCAGGGCCCACTACTGGAGGACGAGGAGGACGAGGATGAGGAGGAGGTGGAGGAGGATGAGGATGAAGCATAGTCACAGCGGGGTGGCACCCAACGCAGCTCGGGTCCATCACTGGTGCGTGGCTGGGGGGAAAGGCAGGACGATGACGATACGCCTCCCACAGAGGACAGCTTGTCCTTATCCCTGGGCAGCCTGGCACACATGAGCGACTACATGCTGCAGTGCCTGCGCAACGACAGCAGAGTTGCCCACATTTTAACCTGTGCGGACTACTGGGTTGCCACCCTGCTGGATCCACGCTACAAAGACAATGTGCCCACCTTACTTCCTGCACTGGAGCGTGATAGGAAGATGCGCGAGTACAAGCGCACGTTGGTAGACGCGCTACTGAGAGCATTCCCAAATGTCACAGGGGAACAAGTGGAAGCCCAAGGCCAAGGCAGAGGAGGAGCAAGAGGTCGCCAAGGCAGCTGTGTCACGGCCAGCTCCTCTGAGGGCAGGGTTAGCATGGCAGAGATGTGGAAAACTTTTGTCAACACGCCACAGCTAACTGCACCACCACCTGATACGCAACGTGTTAGCAGGAGGCAACATTTCACTAACATGGTGGAACAGTACGTGTGCACACCCCTCCACGTACTGACTGATGGTTCGGCCCCATTCAACTTCTGGGTCTCTAAATTGTCCACGTGGCCAGAGCTAGCCTTTTATGCCTTGGAGGTGCTGGCCTGCCCGGCAGCCAGCGTTTTGTCTGAACGTGTATTCAGCACGGCAGGGGGCGTCATTACAGACAAACGCAGCCGCCTGTCTACAGCCAATGTGGACAAGCTGACGTTCATAAAAATGAACCAGGCATGGATCCCACAGGACCTGTCCGTCCCTTGTCCAGATTAGACATTAACTACCTCCCCATAACCATATATTATTGGACTCCAGGGCACTTCCTCATTCAATCCTATTTTTATTTTCATTTTACCATTATATTGCGATGCTACCCAAAGTTGAATGAACCTCTCCTCTGCCTGTGTGCTAGGCCTAAATATATGCCAATGGACTGTTGCAGTGGTGGCTGACATGAAGCCTGATTCTCTGCTATGACATGCAGACTAATTCTCTGCTGACATGAAGCCAGATTGTCTGTTACGGGACCTCTCTCCTCTGCCTGGGTGCTGGGCCTAAATTTATGACAATGGACTGTTGCAGTGGTGGCTGACGTGAAGCCTGATTCTCTGCTATGACATGCAGACTGATTCTCTGCTGTCATGAAGCCAGATTGTCTGTTACGGGACCTCTCTGCTCTGCCTGTGTGCTAGGCCTAAATATATGCCAATGGACTGTTGCAGTGGTGGGTGACGTGAAGCCTGATTCTCTGCTATGATATGAAGACTGATTCTCTGCTGACATGAAGCCAGATTGTCTGTTACGGGACCTTTCTCCTCTGCCTGGGTTCTGGGCCTAAATTTATGAAAATTGACTCTTACAGTGGTGGGTGACGTGAAGCCTGATTCTCTGCTATGATATGAAGACTGATTCTCTGCTGACATGAAGCCAGATTGTCTGTTACGGGACCTTTCTCCTCTGCCTGGGTTCTGGGCCTAAATTTATGAAAATTGACTCTTACAGTGGTGGGTGACGTGAAGCCTGATTCTCTGCTATGATATGAAGACTGATTCTCTGCTGACATGAAGCCAGATTCTCTGTTACGGGACCTCTCTCCTCTGCCTGGGTGCTGGGCCTAAATTTATGACAATGGACTGTTGCAGTGGTGGCTGACGTGAAGCCTGATTCTCTGCTATGACATGCAGACTGATTCTCTGCTGACATGAAGCCAGATCCTCTGTTACGGGACCTCTCTCCTCTGCCTGTGTGTGTGCTGGGCCTAAATATATGCCAATGGACTGTTGCAGTGGTGGCTGACGTGAAGCCTCATTCTCTGCTATGACATGCAGACTAATTCTCTGCTGACATGAAGACAGATTCTCTGTTACGGGACCTCCCTCCTCTGCCTGGGTGCTGGGCCTAAATATATGCCAATGGACTGTTGCAGTGGTGGGTGACGTGAAGCCTCATTCTCTGCTATGACATGCAGACTAATTCTCTGCTGACATGAAGCCAGATTGTCTGTTACGGGACCTCTCTCCTCTGCCTGTGTGTGTGCTGGGCCTAAATATATGCCAATGGACTGTTGCAGTGGTGGCTGACGTGAAGCCTCATTCTCTGCTATGACATGCAGACTAATTCTCTGCTGACATGAAGACAGATTCTCTGTTACGGGACCTCCCTCCTCTGCCTGGGTGCTGGGCCTAAATATATGCCAATGGACTGTTGCAGTGGTGGCTGACGTGAAGCCTCATTCTCTGCTATGACATGCAGACTAATTCTCTGCTGACATGAAGACAGATTCTCTGTTACGGGACCTCCCTCCTCTGCCTGGGTGCTGGGCCTAAATATATGCCAATGGACTGTTGCAGTGGTGGGTGACGTGAAGCCTGATTCTCTGCTATGACATGCAGACTGATTCTCTGCTGACATGAAGCCAGATCCTCTGTTACGGGACCTCTCTCCTCTGCCTGTGTGTGTGCTGGGCCTAAATATATGCCAATGGACTGTTGCAGTGGTGGCTGACGTGAAGCCTCATTCTCTGCTATGACATGCAGACTGATTCTCTGCTGACATGAAGCCAGATTCTCTGTTACGGGACCTCTCTCCTCTGCCTGTGTGTGTGCTGGGCCTAAATATATGCCAATGGACTGTTGCAGTGGTGGCTGACGTGAAGCCTCATTCTCTGCTATGACATGCAGACTAATTCTCTGCTGACATGAAGACAGATTCTCTGTTACGGGACCTCCCTCCTCTGCCTGGGTGCTGGGCCTAAATATATGCCAATGGACTGTTGCAGTGGTGGCTGACGTGAAGCCTCATTCTCTGCTATGACATGCAGACTAATTCTCTGCTGACATGAAGACAGATTCTCTGTTACGGGACCTCTCTCCTCTGCCTGGGTGCCGGGGCCTAAATATCTGAGAATGGACTGTTCCAGTGGTGGGTGACGGGAAGCCAGATTCTCTGCTATGGAACCTCTCTCCAATTGATTTTGGTTAATTTTTATTTATTTAATTTTTATTTTAATTCATTTCCCTATCCACATTTGTTTGCAGGGGATTTACCTACATGTTGCTGCCTTTTGCAGCCCTCTAGCTCTTTCCTGGGCTGTTTTACAGCCTTTTTAGTGCCGAAAAGTTCGGGTCCCCATTGACTTCAATGGGGTTCGGGTTCGGGACGAAGTTCGGATCGGGTTCGGATCCCGAACCCGAACATTTCCGGGATGTTCGGCCGAACTTCTCGAACCCGAACATCCAGGTGTTCGCTCAACTCTAGTTCTAACCAAATTCGAGCTAAGGTAAGGATGACACATCTGTAACCATCTGCTGTGAATAAATAAGTCCTCAAAGGTAGACTACAGGACACATTAGGATTTCCTTCAATTAAATGTACCAAGATAAGACAAGGTCAAGGAAAATCCTAAGTGTAAAGCTCATGAAATGTGTAGATGTACAATAAAAGTGGATGTCTGAGATAATTAAAAATCTTAGACAACCCCTTCAATAGTTTAGAAAAGTTGTTAGGATTTTGGCCTTGTTTTTTCCTTAGAAGGTCCTATTTTCTCTCTAATAGTTGGACGCGTAATTGCACTGACATCGGTGATACGGCCCTGTAGCACTCACCTCCAGAGTGCAGCTCAAGAATATGTCATTCAATGGAGGGTGCATAATGAGGTGAAATAGGGCACCATTGAAGTCTTTGGTTGCCACATAAAGGCTACACAGATCTCAGAAGTATTATGGAGCTCTAATGATTGTGATTGTGTGCTCAGAGAGCTATCACGGTGCACAAAACAAATTATGATTTACAAGCCTAAATCCTTAAACTCATGTGCCTACAGCCTAGCTACATTTTATCAGGCTTACCTTACAATACGGGGAAAACTAATTTAATTGTATCTCAGCTGCCATATTGGAAGGAATACTTATTTTCTTTGCATGCTGATGAAATGTTAATACAAATACATCTATAGGACGAAATGAAGCCTGTGACAGAAGATTAGATATTTAACCAACCTTACCCTGCCAATCTCACATCATATCGAAAAGCTAAGTATATAACAACGCAATATAAATTAAAAGATCTCATTTCCACCTTCACAAGTCAAGTCAGAATGTTCTCACCAGCCTGGAATAAGTGGAAAAAGCGAAGCCGTTGTTTGGCATCATTTGGCACCTGTCAAAACCTCCTGCTTATGAAAACAAAATATATGATCTCAATTTCATTGAAAAACTGTCTTATCTGACATTTTTTCTTGTGCATACCAAGACATACCATCTGATAAGTATCAGGATTCAAAATGCTGTGATGCCACCTTATTTTTCTAAATTAAGTTTTAAGGTTCATTTACGTTGGGCAGATCAAAAGAGTTATCCCACACAAAAAAAAAAAAAAAATATGTATGTATATATTCATATATATGTATGTATATATATATATATATATATATATATATATATATATATATAGTAATAGAGTAACGGATGCCATTATTTTAACAATGCTAATCCCCAAAACCTTGCTTTTCCGGGTAATTTTCCACTGAAAATGTGACTGTAAAGCACCAGCTTCTTGAAGGAATGTAATACAATCTGCTCTTGCTCCCACAAAGCAATGTTCTCCGGTTTTCTTCCCCTTCATAGAAAATAATCCCTCACACACTGCCTGAGCAATTGCACTAACAAATAGTAATATGGTATGCAATGCACCCTAATTTACTTCTCCACTCAGGCTCAGATAGGCTCACTGCATAGCAGGTGGTCCTTGTTGGCTGTTAGCCCCAAATGCCTGCTGCCAAGCATCGCTGCCTGTGGTGTACAGTGAGGTATTGGAGCCTATGGCTCTTGTCCCAGCAGTTCAGCCTAATTGGCCTCAGGCCACTAGGTATTACAAACTGAAAAGAATGGCGTGGTATTAGAGAGGCAGGAAGTGCTCAAGCCCACATGCAGTTGTGCATATATACAGGGGAGCAAATCCTGCACTTGTGGCCCGTTGTTAATGACGATCCCCAGCAAAAATGCATACAGTGGAGGATGCCCGCAGCGAACCACAAGTACCCCAATAGACATCCTACACAAGATAGCAACTAAACCCTCAAACTGATTTTAAAATTGAGAGATTAGCCAACAAGTCCTACAGTGTAAGACATGTCTGAGCCTGGGCACCACGCCAAGGTTTCTCAAATAGCTCGGGACCTAACACTCACCTACCTGTGCTATGTGGGCAATACCAGGAGCCAGTGAGCAAATTACTGGAGCATGAGGCCGAATCGCAAACAACTCAACAGTTACCTCCAGCATGTTACCATGCTAGCAATGGGAGGAGGGAGGAGTCTGTGAGTCCCACTCAAGACTGGCTGATATGGCTCAGGCCTCACAGGTGCACCTAAATGTGGCCTGTAGATGAAAAGCAGGTACATTTAAATTGTTTGTGAGTCGGCCTCATGCTCCTGTGATTTGCCCACTGGCTCCTGGTATTGCCCACATGGCACAAGTAGGTGAGTGTTAGGTCCCGAGCTACTTGAGAAACCTTGGTATGGTGCCCGGGCTTAGACATGTCCCACACCGTAGGACATGTTGGCTAATCTCTCAATTTTAAAATCAGTTTGAGGGTTTAGTAAGACCGCAGAGTGTACCTGTCTTTGCTATTCTTTTGTTATATTCTCAGGCCACTAGGCCTGAAGCCTATGAAGCAGGGCGGTGAGGGCGGTGAGGCTCAAGCATTATATATACACATCGCAGTACGGCTTGGACATTATATACTAGCACTATGAGGGGGCGGAGGAACATTATATATTGGCACTACAGAGGGAAGGCACTATATTCTTGCATTATAAGGGGGAGCTTTAAAATATATATTGCTGGGGGTAGCGGAATAGGGCATTAGATATACCTGGCACTAAAGCGGAGATGGAGGAGCATTGTATACTGCCACAAAAGGGGTATATATATATATATATGTGAAACTCGAAATATTAGAATATCGTTCAAAAGTCCATTTATTTCAGTAATGCAAATTAAAAGTAATTGCATTAATGCAGCTTAAAATTAAAATTTTGCGAAAAGGTTCAATATTCTAGGCTCAAAGTGTCACACTCTAGTCAGCTATTAAATCCATACCCCCTGAGCAAAGGGTACCTCAAAAATTGTGGCTTTGGGGTTTCATAAGCCAGTGTTTCCCAACCGGTGTGCCTCCAGCTGTTGCAAAACTACAACTCCCAGCATGCCTTGACAGCCTTTGGCTGTGCGGGCATGCTGGGAGTTGTAGTTTTGCAACAGCTGGAGGCACACTGGTTGGGAAACACTGTCATAAGCTATAATCCATAATCATCTAAACTATAACAAATAAAGGCTTGAAATATCTCGCTTTGCATGTAATGAGTCCATCTCATATGTTAGTTTCACCTTTTAAGTTACATTACTGAAATAAATTAACTTTGCACAATATTCAAATTTTTTGAGTTTCACATATATGTATACATATATATATATATATATATATATATATATACACACACACACAATGGGGGAGCATTATATACTAGCACTAGCCATCATATCCACTTTTCTGGTTTGTAAACACTGGGGATTTGCAACCACAGATTTTAAGGCGGAAAATCTGCAGCATTTATGTCCCATATGGGTGTTCCCTAATATTATCATGTAGCTATATGGTGGGCCCCTGGAATCAGTTCCACTGGTGGACCCTAGGCACCCCAGTCCGAAACTGTCTCCACTGAAAGGCATAAGGGAGCAGGGAAGCCATTAAGCATGTCAGTCCATCCATGAATGGAGGAGAAGGTGGACCAGAACTTCACAAGAGAAACAGCAGGGGGTGCTACCAGAAAGGAAGATTTAATTGACATTAAAAATATATAGATTTTTATTGCATGTATATTTAAATAATACTTCATTTGAAATTCCTTATTTATTGTGTGGGAATAGTTTTCAAGGGTTAACCCCTTTAAGTGGGTGACTGCAGTTTGTTATAAAACAGTAACTTCAATGACTGATCAAAAGAAACCGGATGAATATTAATTAGAATTCACCTAATTGACTATCATTTTAAATGGTGTTTGGTAAGAAACTACCTCTTTTATTAGATGGGTCTAGTAAGCACTGTAAGGCAACAGATATGAAATTATTGATGAAAAACATTTTCACAACCAGGAATGAAGCTTGAATAGTTACTCAAGGACAAAATCCTTGTTACCAAATGAGAATATCCTCATGGTACTGGGGACTTCATTGTGCAATGCCGCTGCCTACGGCTTTTAACCCAGTGTCTAACTAATCAAAACTAACTAATGGCCCAAGGCAACGTTCCAGTTGTCTGCAGACAGGACAGATGCTGTCAGAAAGATGGAGCTGGCCCTGGTCCTGATTCTTACAGTCTAGCTGTTGCTTGGGAAACAGGAAATTACACTGTTTCCAAAAAGGTGAACGTTCTCTTTGATGTAACACAAAATAAAAAAAGAAAGATAAAATGACTTTACAGTGCAGCAAATCATCTCATCTCAACTCTAGCTCTAACAGTCCAAATCTTTAAAGCATTACATATGCTATTATCTAACGCAGGGTCTGTAGTGAGTACATTTATCAAACCATATTTTCCTAATTATTACTTTTCTAGGGTAGGTTTCAAAATGATTATTTTTGATATCGACAATGGCAAATATTGGAATGAAAAGCTTCCCTAAAGAAACATTTCTAATGATTTTTTAAGTAGTTTCTAACAATGGGCACAGTAGAAAAAAACCTGAAAAACGTGACATCAAATTGGAGCTGTGTTTTATAAGGGGCCACGGTTCTTTCCCTCTTTCTAGAACTAAAATAATGAGAATGTAAATTACACATAAAGTTGATTAGGATATGATGAGTATTAGAGAATTCACACGACCTTGCTTGGCCCAGGAAAAACTATTTGTCAGCCGCATCTCCTGGGCCGACTGCGGGTCCCCTAACCCAAACTGACAGCATCAGTATGTTTTATAATACAGTTTGTTCATATGATGGCGTTTGTATTGTACTGTACTCTCAGTTGTGTGAAGCAGCATTAAGATAGTGTCTTTATTAGGACTCCAGGGAGCCTCAGGGTTGTACCAAGACATTGTGGTGCTTGACCAAGGTGGAAATGGGTAGTGGTGGGTGATGCACACAGATAGAGCTATACCTACAGTCAAACTAATGATGACTTTAATCCAGCATGTAATTCGCTTATATTGTCTTTCTCAAGCTTTCCCAATGGATGTTGGGATATATATCTATGTTACGGGGGGCTGGCCATAGAACTAGTGTGTATGTGGGTAATTAAGTGGCTCGGTGATAGAAAAAAGAGGGTGGTTATTAACAATACACACTCAGATTGAGTCACTGTCACTAGTGGGGTACCTCCGGGGTCAGTATTGGAGGGGTCACTGTCACTAGGAGTTAGTATTGGGTCATATTATCTTCAATATATGTATCAATGATCTTGTAGAAGGTTTGCACAGTAAAGTAGCAATTTTTGCAGATGTCACTAAACTGTGTAAAGTAATTGACACGGAAGATGACAGTATACAGCTACAGATAGATCTGGATAGATTGGAGGCTTGGGCAGAGAAGTGGCAGATGAGGTTTAACATGGACAAAGGTACTGTAAGGTTATGCACAGACATGGGAAGGAATAATGCAAGTCACCTGTACATACTAAATGGTAAAACACTGTGGTAACACTGACATGGAAAAGGACTTTCCAGAATTTACCAGAATTTTAGTGAACAGCAAACTAAGCTGTAGAAACCAGTGTCAGGGCAGCTTCTGCCAAGGCCAATAAGATAATGGGTTGCATCAAAAGGGGCATAGATACCCGTGATGAGAACAAGTCCTGTCACTTTACAAATCACTAGTCAGACCACAGATGGAGTACTGTGTACAGTTCTGGGCTCCTGTGAACAAGGCAGACATAGCAGAGCTGGAGCGGGTTCAGAGGGCAACTAAAGTAATAGCTGGAATGGGTGAACTACAGGACCCTGAAAGATTATCAAAATTAGGGTTATTCACTTTAAAAAAGAGACAGCTGAGGGGAGATCTAATAACTATGTATAAATATATCAGGGGTGAGTACAGAGATCTCTCCCATCATCTATTTATCCCCAGGACTGTGACTGTGATGAGGGGACATCCTCTGTGTCTGGAGGAAAGAAGGTTTGTACACAAACATAGAAGAGGATTCTTTACGGTAAGAGCAGTGAGACTATGGAACTCTCTGCCTGAGGAGGTGGTGATGGTGAGTTCACTAAAAGAGTTTAAGAGGGGCCTGGATGTATTTCTAGAGTGTAATAATATTACAGGTTATAGCTACTAGAGAGGGGTTCGTTGATCCAGGAAGTTATTCTGATTGCCTGATTAGAGTCGGGAAGCAACATATTGTTTTGCACTGTGGTATATGGTTCTGTATTTTGTGCTATGGTATTGCTGATCCCATATACTTATGTTGACCCACCTTCTGTCAATTTGGACCCATCTAGAATAGGGGGCCACTTTTATTTTTTTGTTTTTTTCCGGGACCTGTTGATTTTCCCAGTACGCACCTGATACGCTTACATATACACTATACTATGATACAAAGTAAGCATCTAACTTCAGAATCTAGATCATTCACTTGCCTAATGTGTTATTTTGCCAATTAATCCACCTATCAGGTGTTATCAGTTAGGCAGTTACATCTCTGGCATTCATAATACCTCCATACCTCATTATATATTTATACTTCATACCTTAAAGAGGTTGCCCAGGTTCAGAGCTGAACCCGGACATATCCCCATTTTCACCCAGGCAGCCCCCCTGACTTGAGCATCGGAGCAGTTCATGCTCCAATGCTCTCCTTTGCCCTGTGCTGAATCGCGCAGGGCAAAGGCAATTTCTGGACTTCCAGTGACAAACCAGGCTCTCCTTAGGGCTGCCAGGTGTAGACTTCCACCCAGCAGTGAGCAAATCGCATAAATTCCCAATTGACTCTATCAAAGGCCTTCCCAGCATCGATGCTCAAGAAGGCTAGAGGAAGGGAGAGTTTTTTAGCATGAAATAGTATATTTAGTATTCTTGCTGTGTTATCTCGACCTTCCCTCCACCTTACGTCTGGTCCCTATGTATCAGAGAAGCAAAATAGGCGGATAGACGGACTGCTAACATCTTTACCAATAATTTTAAATCTAGATTCAGAAGTGATATAGGGACCTGTTTTTTTTCCTTCTTTAGGAATTATTGTTATGTTATATGTGCTCTAGTCATGTCTGGCGTGAGAGGATATCCCTGTAGTGAATGGTTACATATAGCTAATAGGTGAGGGAGTATAGTTTTACTGAAGGAACGATAATAAAAGGCTGGAAGACCATCAGGTCCTGGAGCTTTACCATTGGGGAGATTCTTTATAGCATTTAGGAGTTCCTCATCAGTGAAAGAAGATTGCAGGACTTCTCTTTGGGCTTTCTTTAATTTGGGGAGCGTCAATGGGGCTTTGATAGGAGGTTGGATTTCTCTCAGATTCTTTGGAGGGAATGTTTAATAGTGCACGATAAAATTTTGGGAATTGATGGGCTATCTCTTTTCTTGTTATCGCTATATCACCATTTGGTTTATGGATTTTACAAATATAGTTATGGTCTTTCCTCTGTTTAATTCGGCTCATCATGAATTTAGATGCTTTATCACCATGTGCAAAGTATTTATATTGGAAGTGTAGAAAATATTTGGCAGAGGCAGTGTTTAGAAGGTACTTGAGTTCTGATCTGAGGTCTGTCAATTTGGATAAGTGGGAGGCAACTAAGGATTGTTTGTGGAGAAGTTCCAATTTATGTATCTCAGCTAACAAAGCATTCCATCTGTGCTGCCCTTTCTTTTTGAGTCTAGCTCCTATGCTAATGAATTGGCCTCTTATGTATGCTTTGTGGGCATCCCACAGTACATGGGGGAAGTTTCTGGGAGGGAATTCAATAGGAAATATTCATCCAACAGCTTCTGAACCTGTTCCTTTTGGGTATCAGTGGATATTATTTGCTCATTAAGATGCCATTTAAAGGCTCTAGGAGCTCTTTCTGGTGTGGATATCTTCAGGAACACAGGCGAATGGTCGGATAAATGAATAGATCCTATTTGTGTGTCCTGGCAGAGATATAATTTATGTTATTTTGAGATGAATAAGTAGTCAAGTCTTTGGTAGGATCTATGTACATTGGAGAAGAAGGTGTAGTCGTGGTCGGAAAGATTAAACGTTCTCCAAGTATCAACCAAATGGGTGTCATGTAGGCTTTTGCATATACTTTTAAGAGCTTTCTGAGACAGGGAAGACCTTTGGGGGAATGAGTCTAATTGGGGTTCTAGCGTGATATTAAAATCTCCTCCCATGACAACGACCCCTTCACTAAAGGATTGTACAATTGGGAAAAGAGATTTAAACCAGGTTATTTGATTTGTATTAGGGGCATATATATTGATAAATGTATACGTCTGGTTAGCTAAGTTGCCTTTCACGAGAATATATCTACCCTCGGGGTCTTGGATGTGGTCACAATATTGGAAAGGAGTATCTCTGCTGAATCCCAGACTTACACCCCTGGAGGCTGATGAGTCTGAACCACAATTGAACCAGGTAGGAAATCTTGAATAGGAAAGATTCGGGTAGTGGTTGAATCTGAAGTGGGTTTCCTGTAGTAGGAGGACTGAGCAGTCAATTTTTTTCAAGTGAGAAAGGATTTGGCATCTCTTGGAGGGGGAATTAAATCCCCTCACATTGTAAGAGGATATTTTGAGATTAGCCATGATAGATTGGTTGTGTTCATGGATGGGACTCTTTTTCTATTAGGCGTGTTTTATAATATAGGTTATGAAACTGTATACTCAATCTACCGAGGTGAAGCGAGGGAACTCCGCAAGATTTCCACTGCGATATTTCTGGACAGTCACATGTTAAATAGTATTCACTGCAACAGAAAAAATAGCATTAAAACAAAATAACCAAAAACAAGATATAAACCGTAAGGCTACATTCAGCATAAAAAGCCTTTTTAGTAGGACTTGTATCATTAAGAAGTGAATGTTAAGAGTAGGTTGAGGGAGAGAGAGGGGGAAGTGTAACCAGTATTGTGTTATAGCACCCTACAGTAGAGTGAGGATCAGGTCAAACGCTCAGGTATGCTAGACAGGTGAGGTTAGAAAGGCAGGGGAGAGATATAATCGACAGGGCTTGAAAAGAGGGAGATCAGACCCTGATAACGGTGTCATATTTGAGAAGGCAGTGACATTAGGGTAGATATACCCAGTAATTAATGCTTAAACAGTTCAGTCTCCTATTGGGAGCCTTCAGGGTGTAGCATTCCTTTTATCTCTCTTTTCTCTTGCGGATTTGGGAGTGCGTTGCCTTTCCCATGGATCTTGTCTTGGTAGTTCAGGGAGGTCCACCAGTTCCTGGACGGGATCCCAGTTGGAGATAGCCAGCGGTTCGATCTGTAACAGGTCGTAAGCGGCATTTAAGCCACAGAAAGAGGATTTCTGAATTCTGTGTCCTTCATGTGCAAATGATATGCCAAAAGGAAAGGACCATCTATAGATGATTTTTTTAGACCTTAAAACCAGTCTGTCAGAGGCTTGAGTGCTCTTCTTTTTTTAAGCGTGGACTGGGCAAGATCTTGGAAGACATATATTTTGTGACCATCCCACACTATATTATTAGCTTCTCGGGCTTTAGTTAAAATGGCCTCTTTCACTCGGAAGCTCAGAAACTTACAGATTATGTCCCTTGGCGGTTCATGTGAAGGCGGCTTCGGGCAAAGGGCTCTATGTGCTCTTTCCAGTATGATTTCATGAGCAGAATCTGGCCCCAGAAGTTGCAAACATATTTGAGTAATCGTGGTAGGGATGTCGCCTGTACCCACTATTTCTGGGATTCCACGGAATCGCAGATTGTTGCATCTCCCCTGATTTTCTTGGTCTTCAATTGCGCTGTACATAGCGTTAAGATTAGTTTGATCCACATGCAGGCATTGTGATACTGCTGCTTGGTGTTGAAGGATTTGGGTTTGAGAGTTTTCTAGGGATTCAACTTTTGTCCCTATCTGGCGAACATCTTGCTTTATGGTAGATAGTTCTGCGCTTAGCGGTTCCAGAGCGGAGGTAAGGGAAGATGCCAGGATATCTTTTAAGTATGATCGGGATATTGGGAGGTTGTCTGTTTCAGTCTCACCTCCTTAAGCTGCTTCCGCATCCTCTGGCTGTCTCTGGCTTGCCACTCGTGGTGTTGCCGGCACCATCTTGGAATCCATGGAGATATATGCAGCAGCAGCTTTCTTTATAAATTTCTCCATATCTCCGCTTCTTGATCCAGATTTCGGGTGGCCAGTATGTTCCCCTGTATTGGGGTTTCCGATTTTGACCATCTTCGATCGTTAGTGCTGTAATACCTGTCACGGACGATGTTGCAGATAGCTGGAAGTAATGAATAAACATCCGACTGGCTTGATCCCAAACTAAAGAGCATATAGGTGACCCCTATAAAACTCTAAGAGCTCACCCTGACTGCTAAGCACATACAAGGGTCTCAAAGGTAGAGGATTGTATGGCCATGTACTGTAATGACCGGCGTCACGCAAAGGGAGGGAAAAGGGAAGGCCCTGCCCAAGGGAGAGGGAAAGGTGGTGACCACTGACTCACCTTGCGGCTGGCACCTGACAGCCCTGACGTCCCTAGACGGGTTCCTCACCCGTACGCCGATCACGTGCCTAAACCCTGGCTTTCCCTAAGATGAGCCCTAGGTAGTGAACGGGGCGGTGGGATCACTAGTCCGCACCACTGACACTAAGAGGAAAACACCAAGGAGAGGACAGACAATACAGACAAACATATAATCCCAAGTGGGCGACAACAGCAGACCACAAAGGCCCAACAGGGATCCGGAGGGTAACGTTCTGGAACAACAACCAGGGAACGCAGCAACACAGCTCCAGAGGGTCAGTATAGAAGTCTAGGCAGGAAGCTCTATATCTGGCAACCAGAGAAGTGGGAGAGGGGAATATAAGGAGGTTGGGAGTGCTGGACAAGGAACAGCTGAGGAGAAGGAGCTACGGATCCCTGAGTGAGCCAAAAAGGGGTTGCGAAGCAAACCCATAAATCTACCATAAAGAAACAGCCCTATCTTACTACATAGAGCGTGCAGCCAACTGCTGCGCCTTCCTGACCCCGGGTATAACGGAGTCAGGCGTGGTTCTTGACACCCTCGTGACATGTACCTAAGACTGTGTGACACCTAAAAACCCTTTAATAGTGAGGGAACACGACCACCGGCTCCCTGCACTTCATACGGAGGGAGTCAGGGTCACCTAGAATCAAGCCAGCAAGGAAACACAATACATGAAAGGACTTATCTGAATAAGCAGCAGCAGAAGCCTCCAGCACTGAACACTTCATCCAGGAAGTAGTATAAACAGCAAAGTGAGGCAGTATGGGAGGGAATATAAAGGAAAGAGGATTAGTCTAAATAGGTGACACCTGGGAGAAGGAAATGAGATGAGAAAGTGAAACCAAAACAAAGAACATCATGCAAGAGGTAGAGAAGGACGTCTTTCAGACCTTCTCACAGAACTGGCGGTGACAATACCAGTCTTTAAGGGCGCTTAAGTACACAGAGCTAAGTTTTCAGACGGCCATCTCCGTCCGGCGCTAGCTCCGTCCCCCCTACAGTATCAAAATGAAAAGGGTTATCCAGGTTCAGTGCTGAACCCGGACATACCCCCATTTTCACCTAGGCAGCCCCCCTGACTTGAGCATTGGAGCAATTCATGCTCCGATGCTCTCCTTTGCCCTGCGCTGAATCGAGCAGGGCAAAGGCATTTTCTGGAATGAACCGGGCTCTCCATAGGGCAGCCAGGCAGAGGCTTTTGCCCAGCAGTGAGCCGGATGACATCACTGGCACTGATGGGCGGGCTTTAGCGCTGCCCTAGTGTCACGAGAAGGAGAATAGGGAAGGTGTAAACTGACTCCACCCACTCCTCTGTCCCTGCCTACTTGCACTTACCCGTCCTAGGCAACGGAGCGCAACTGGGCGGCGATCCCTAACCTGCGTAAGTGCGGAGGGACAAGCAAACAGACAAACAAAGAGTGGTCGAACTAGAAAGGTCAAAACCAGGAAGTCAAGGTGGTACCAGGGAGCATGCAGAAGCAGCGTCAAAGTACAATCGGAGAGTCAATACCAGGAGTAGCAAGTAGGACACAGGGAGCGAGCGAGAATAACTCAAAGTAAAGCAAAAGTAAAAAAACAGGAGATGGAAACAGTTAGAGATGGCCTTGCGGTTCGCCCAGCGGTCAGTTCGCGGCGAACTTTGCTCGTTTGCGATTCCCCCAACATATGGCGATATTCGCGCCCGCCATATTCTTTTACATTGTGAAGAACTTTGACCTATGACACATCCATCAGGTGGTACATGACAGCCAATTGAAAAGTTTCAGCACATGGACATAGAACCGATCTGGCCACCATTTTACATTCAGTTTTTTGTCGGTGTAGGGAGAGGATGCTGTGTGGAGCAGGGACAGACTGTTAGGGACAAAATAGGTCCACAAAAGTCCTTTTAAGGACTGGTATAGGTGTGCAGTACAGAGGGGTGTAATACACTTATAATATACTTTCTAACATAGAAAGCATAATATCGTGGATTTGTGCAGCAATTAGAAAAAATAATTATAACTGTTGTGATATACCAGTCGCCCCCCCAAAAAAACTGATTGAAGCGGGGTGTTATATACTAATAATAAACTTTCTATATAGTGCATTTGGGTACTGCAGCAATTGTTTGCCGTTTTGCTGCATTCCCTCTGCTGCACACAGTGAGAAACGGTATTGGAAAAAATAATTATAACTGGTGTGCGCATGCGCGTATGCGGAAATTATATTGTCGATATTTTGCATTGAAAAAAAATAATAAATGGAGATCACAAATTCAAATAATGCACCTGGTATGTCATTGTCCATGTTGTGGGACTATTTGTGGATTTCTAGTAATTATTTCTTAGCTACAAATATGAGCTGAAGGTTTTTCAGGTTCGCCAGCCATTAAAATGAATGGGACCCGCAGCAAACTTGTGGTTCGCGAACATTTGATCGCGTTCGCGAACCGTCCCGGTAGATGTTCGTCCATCACTAGCAACGGTACCAAAGGGGCAAACAAAGACGAAGTGAAGTAAGTAGCCAATATACAAATACAGGGTAAATAGCCAACAAGGTATACACAAGGTATAAGACCTTAATCACAGGCAACCTGTGGCCAGCAGGCTGAATGTTAAATAGCGGAGCGATGGAGTCATGTAACGTGGCCAGTGTCACATGACTCTTCTCCCTGCACACTGCTGAGCGCCAAGAGACCAGTTCTGCGCTCAGACTTTTCATCGAACTTACGGGAGCAGAGGACGCCAGCCACGCTAAGGAGGTGTGCACAGCCGGGTCTTTTCCGCCCCTCGTTGCCTTGGAGACGAGGACGCAGCGCAGGGAAAGTGAGAGCATTGGATCAAGAAATGCTCTGATGCTAACATCAAGGGGGCTGCCTGGGTGAAATTATGGGTTTAAGGTTTACAATAACTCGGTATCTATTTCATAATAAGACTTTGTATATTGGATTTGTTTTGGGAAGACTATCCAGCCCACATTGAGGTATAAGGTATAACGAAATGTATTACTTGCCATTACTTAATTTGATTCTGAGAGGCTTTGTATCCACTGTTACTAGCAGACTTTTTATGCAGGCTCGGACTGGCTCGGAGTGGTACAGGTGAATCCCCCGACGGGCCCCTGAGCAAGATGAGCCCCTAGTCTCCCACCCCCTGCACACATGGCACATAACTCCGCAGACTTACTGCACTACATATATATATATATATATATATATATATTCAATGTACAGCACCTTAACCAGCCTATGTTCATATATAAAACTTTATAGATTATTAAAGAAACTCCCCAGTTTATTATTATAGACACGATCAGAGCTGAGATGACTTCTAGGTATAGAGGAAAGCTAGCCAGTATCCTCTTTCCCCAGGACCTACCTTCTCAAAGTTGCAGCAGGGACCCCCATATTCAATCATCTGGTAGCATCTTGCTGCGGTGTGAGCAGGTAATATTTGAATGTATTCATACGGTGGCCCCCTGAAATAGATTTTGCTTGTGGGCCCTAGGCACCCCAATCCAACACTGTTTTTAGGTATTCTTCACTATCACCAATTTTACTGGTTAAGCAGAATAGAAGAAACAACAAGCATGAACCACCATCTTCGTGGCCAGTAGTTTCTCAGTAAGTTGTGAAACATTTGTGGGGCACTGTGTGACTGGGCTGAGCTGCTCCTAGGCGATGTGACCGATGATCATAACCTTACTGGCCTAGGGTAAGCAGCAAGAAGGCCACAGTCATCATAGTAGCGTCAGGGCCTTATTAAACAGCTGATCGGCACAGGACCCCCACTGATCAGAAGCTGATGACCTATCCAAAGTATAGATCATCAGTTACAAACAGTCAGATAACCCCTTTAAAGATTCAGAACTAGACAGAGATAGAGGTGAGATGTTCACAGATAGACCAGACATAGTAGAGTCAATTACATAGTCCATTATATACGGCCATAGTACAGTCACACTGAAGTATTTTATTAGAGCTGCCAAACATTATAAACCACCATGATTTTTCTCAAACAATACTTAGATTACGATAAGGCAAAGTCAGGCAATTAGGTAAAAATAAAAAAATACAATTATCATTATAGGGTTACATACGCAGTGTGGTACAGTAAATGTAGGAATGGGTCGCTGTGGCAGAAACCTTCAGTAAATTGTGAAGCATCTAAGAATATTTAGAGCAGAGACTTTGAACTTGCAGTTTTATAGCTCATATAAAATACGAGGACCCAGGCTATAATTTATACATTGGACTTTTTGTTCATATAATCTACACATCATTTTTCCATGAGGCGCAATAAAAGCACTGTCGAAATGCAGCTGAAACTAAGCAGCAGAATTTATCTTTTCCAATAATTTATCCAAAATATCATTTGTCAAGCAGAAGTTACAAAGTATCTGTAGAACACCTTTTCCAGCTTGATTTAGGTAGTGTTTCTTTTTGAGTTACGCTATATTTGTAGACCTATTTTCTTTCTAACTCAGTGGGAACTTTCTCACTAAAGAGACTTTATTTTTTTTTATTTTTATTTTTGTAAAAGACAACTCCAGTATGGTGCTCTGATTTTCACAATTCTATGTAATTTGTAATTATCGGTGTGAAACAGATACAAAAAATATAAAATAGGAATATTTTTTAGCTTTCTAGCAAAAACAGGAAATTCAAAGAGATGTTCATATCTGTACCCAAGTAAGTGATCTACAGTTTTAAACAGCCATTTAAATGGGTTTCCAGGATTAGAAAATTAGAAAAATTTTCAGAAAATCAATTTTGCTTTAGGGATACAAATGCCCCCAGCCCTGAATGAAGCTGAAAACTGTGAAGGAAAATCTTGAAAATGTTTTAATAAAGACCAACTTCAAAACATTTGTATCCCTAAATAAGTAAAATCGATTTTCAGAAAATGTTTCCAGCCTCAGGGCGCAGGCCAGCTCCCCAGCCTCTGGGCGGCAGGCAGACCACTGACCACATCCCTGCTGCTGCCGCGTCTGCCGGGCTGCCGAGCCTGCCGGGCTGCCAGCTGCGCTGGAGGATGGAGGGAGTAGTGAGCACTTGGCACTGACTTACGTGCTACCTCCCCGCTCCGCCTCCTGGCTCGGCCACTCCGCTGCTCTGGTCTCTGCTCAGTCGCTTGCCTGACTGGCTGCGTACAGTGCGCACTTTGACCTGATGCGCTGTACGCAGTCAGGTCACATGTGCGCCCTCTGGAGACCAGGAGCAGCGCGGGCAGCAGCAGGCAGCAGCACAGCACTGTGTCCACTGTGTCACGACCCAGCCCAGTCCTCAGCAGGGATAGAGCGTGAGAGTCTGCCCTGAAGTGAAGTAAGATAGTTTTTAAATAAAGATAATATTCTTTCCTGTCTGATCTGAGGTCTGATGGGGTTCTGGATGGGGTAAAATTACAAGGAACGTCCGGGGGGGTTTGGTGGGTTGGGGTGGATGATGATTAATAACATACATATCTAAATGGCAGGGGGGCTTGACTTGAGTCATATACTGATCAGTGATTATCAGAGCATTAGAGCTAAATAACATCTAAATGTCTGGTGGGGTAGACGGGGAGGGGGGTGGAAGGCACACTTGGGCAGCTCAGCCTCTGTTGGTGGTGGACCTTGTCCCAGCCCTGGCTTCATTGCATCTGGAGAGTATTCCTTCTCTTCAGTTAATCCGTCAGAGGGCTGCACTGACAGCTTGTACTGTAGACCTTATCTCTAGGTCCCTGACAGCTCCTAAACACTCATGAGAGCTAAATTCTTATTAGTTTGACACAAATGCTGCTTAAATTTGTGTTTATGAACTGTTAAATAAAATAAGCTATATATTGAGCCATCAGTGCAGCAGTCTGACAAATTCACTGTGAAGGAGAAACAGATGCTAATGCAGAAACCAAAACCAAAGCCAAAGGCTGAAACAAACTGGTGAAAATGCTTAATAAAGACCAATTAAAATGATTTTTAACATAAAGTAAGTAGATACAATACAATAATGCAAAGTTTTCCCCAAAGGTGTCCACAGACTTTGGGCTCATGCAAACAGCTGTTACTGTTTTTGTAGTCTGAAAATTGTGAATCCACAAAACACGGATACCGGATACCGTCTGTTCTACATTTTGTAAAACTGAACTTCCTTCCTCTATAGAACTGTCCTATGCTTGTCCGCAGAACGGACATATGGATGCGGACAGCACACGTATCTTTTGCGCCCCCATTGAAGTGAATGGGTCCTCATCCAATCCACAAAAAAATGCAGATCGGATGCAGTCAAAAACCCTGGTCGTGTGCACGAGCCCTTTAAAGAGGACCTTCCATCTGTTTAGCCCTAGTCTAATTAGGGTCTTACCTTATAGGGCAGCCCCCACTGATGTCATCGCACTTTTTTTTTTTTTTTCAAAGACCCTGTTCATCCGCTGTTGTCACCTGTTGATTTTGGCGCCTTATATTCTAATTAGCCAACTTGGTTATACTAGGCGGAGACTGGAGCGGCTCTCTTCTTCCTGGCTGTAAGTGCATTCAAGCAGAGCTCATAGCCAGGGAGGAGCTCATTCTCCCTGGCTATGAGCAGTGCGCTCTAATTGGATGCGCTCACAGTTTTATGTACGTAAAGCTTGACCATTATGGCCCAGAGACAATGAGGGATGCCTCAACCATGTTATTGTAGAAAGTGTAGAGAGCTTCAATATCCTGAAGGGTTTTATAACCCTGATGCAGAGCGGCTTAAGGGGGTGTTCCTGCCCAAACAAAAATATTTCTACAGGGTTCAAATGGTATAAAAAAGAAAAGTGCTTCTGTGCACCTCACTGAGCACCCATCAATGCCATACCTGACAGTGTCGGGGTTCCCACTTGCCTCCATGTTCTGCTCCTCTCTTGACATGACTGCAGCCCCAGCCATCTCCTGCTATGTCAAGATATAAAGTGGAGCACAGGAGGGACCCCAACATTGTACCCCTTTATACCATTTACTAACAGAGCAACTCTTTTACATTAGGCTGGAATACCCCTTTAAAGAGGTTATGACTTGATTGATGTAAAAAATTAAAATCAGACATAAGAAAGTACATGAATATTTCTTTCTGACACATGTAGAACCACCCCTGTTCCTCACATGACTACAAAGATCTCTTCATACATTGCTCTGTTAAATTTTTAGGCTGGCAGCTCGGGAAGAGGGGGGTGTCCTTTCCCAGACAATGTGTCCTTTCTGCTGAAGCTAAGGGGTCATGTCTTTTCTTTGGGGGACATGTCCTTTCTGTTGCAGCCCTTTCCCTGCAACTGTAACAGCTTCCAACAGTAGTGACAGCTGGCAATTGAAGGATGGAACTGAGCATGTGTGACCATGCTTATCCAGCACAGTAGGTGGACACCCATCACTACACAAAGGGACACCATTTTAATGAAGCAAAGAGAACACCCAGCATAGTAGGTGGACGTACACATTACTATTAGTGATGAGTGAAGTATTGAAAATTGAACTACTTCGTCACAAAGCACATTTCTTTTTTAGTAGTGGGTGCAATGACAGGGAGCAGCAATTGCGCCGCTCCCGTCATTGTACCCCTTAGATGCCGCGTTCATATCTCATCTGACAGCAATATTACAGAATAAAATTTAAAAAATGTATAAAATCATACCCTCATCCATTTCATTGTGAAGAGCTGGCAGTCGCCATATTGATTGAAGCTCTAGCTTGAAATGAAGTCGGCTGGTGTAGTGACGTAATACGTCGCCGAGCACCAGATTTCATGTGAGATCTTCAATCAGGATGGAGGTGGCTGACTCTTCGCACTCAAACGGATAAGGTAAATATTTTTTTTTTTTTTTTTTACCACTATTCAGGGAAAATCGATTCACTACCAAGAAGGACTTCGTGTAGTTCAATTCTCTCAACACTAATTACTATATAGTATAAACACAAATGGACACATTTTAATAAACTCAGGAGAATATCTCACAGTTGAAGCATTTTTGTGTCTCGTTATATTTTGGGGATCTTATAATTTTCAGTATATAGAAGAGGATAACATTTTTCTGGCATGCAATATATTTCCAAAGACAAAAATCCATGCCACATTATTGCTGTTATTTATTAAAAGTTATAACCAATATTCATCCAACAGTATTGCTATAATTATAAAATGACATATGGTACTACTGTATCTTCCTAAATCAGGACAGGTTTGTTTTCTCTCAATAGAAGTATCCGTATGATTCCTGCTTGTGATTTATTCAAATGTTTATATGTTATTAGCATATGTCCAATAAAGTGTTTATGGAAGTGTCAAAGTAGTAAAGTCTCAATGCTCCTCGCACACATTTTGCATGTTAGCATGTGTGCACCGTAAAATTGCTCAGAGCTCGATATTTCTAGGGGCAGATGCGAAATTCTATAAACTTACTTGTATAAAATCTAAATTCATATAAGGTAGGTAACCTATTTTTGAAGCCATACTGACAGATGTCTTTCCATTAGAGGATGAACGCAATTACTGCATGTAGTTGTATATAGCTGACTGCCACACAGAGGCAACCACAAAGGTCGAGGCGAGCAAGTGAGATAGTGTGGTAGGAAGTAGAGGTAGGTAGTTTGGGTATTCAAAGTAAAAGGGTCCAGGTGCAATACTACTTTTACACTCCTATAGTTACGCCCCTGTTGGACCTGAAGCAGCAAACTCCAAATATAATCTAAATTAATTAGGGTCAGTAGAAGGGGTTGGTAAGAAGGTATATATAAGTATTAAAAATCTATGCAGACTAAAGCTGGCCATACACATCAGTTTACAGGGGGTATCCCAGGATCAATGTAAAAAAATGAAAATCATATATGATCTAGTACATGGCAACCTCTTTCTAACAAAGCTTGAACCAGCCCTTTACTTCACATGGATCCACAAATCTCCCCATTCATTGCTCCATTTGTTCTGCTGGATTTATTTCAAGCTGACGTCTTTACTCTGAGAGCCTATACTTCCTGTTGCAGCTAGTGGCAGGTAAAGGATGGAACTGAGCATGTGCTTCCATTTCAGTGAGCAGGACCGAAAAATTCGAAAAAGAGCAAACAGCAGGTGGCGCTATACAGATAGATTTTCATTGAATAACTCAGTAGCCATAACACATTTTTAATGACATACAATTACAAAAGTATTCGGATCCAGGGGCTGGTTTGAAAACTGTAGAATATTATTCGACAGACAACACTTTTAAAAGAGTTTTTTTGATACATACTGTATGGAAACTATACAATGAACAGATCCAGAAGCACAAGATTACGCCCACTGTGTCTGTGCCAGGGGACTGCAGCCCCCTAAAACTGATGACCTATCCTGAAAATAGGCCATCATTATCTAGGTACCAGAAAGCCCCTTTAATGTTGGCTGAAATCTCTGATCTAATGTTTTTTGGGGTCTCCTGACTTTCCCCTAATGGTAGATATCAGTGGACAGAAGGTTTGTGCTGTTGGATCTCAACTTGCTTGACCCCTGTGTCCTCAGGAGATAAGCTACTTCAAGAGGTGCCTGGCTTGATTTGGTTCCTATCTCCCTTCTGCATGATCAGCCATATGGGTGAGGTGGGGTAGTAAGAAAAAAAATAGTTGTCAATCATACATAAAATTGTATGACCGGCTTTATTACAAAGGCTTTTCCAAGTGTGTATCTTTATGATAATAGCTTGTGTCTCCATTTGTATCTCTGTTACTAAGGTGCTGCAGATGACTCAATAGCATTCTAATGGTGGACTATCCCAAACCATTGACTTTCTAATTCTTGTAAGACTGATACCTGCATATTTGAAACATCCTAGTCACATTCTAAGTGGATTAAGAGATTAAATAAATTGGGCACCTAAGCTTCGACCTAAATTCAGGTCTGTTTTAAGGAGGACATTTTCTGAAAACGAGGCATCATTAATTTGGCATAGCAAAATTACCATTTATAATAGCCTGAACTCATTCTGATCAGTGAATTACACAGGACTCAGGGAAATGTAAGATAGTGTTGAACAGTGTAATGATCCTAAGCTGATGGAGCTGTCAGTGTTTCCTTAAGGTTTTAAAGAATTGATGTCCAAAATCCTAATAAAAATTCAATATTTATCCAACAAAATAAAGTCCTGCATATTCAGATGATTATTTTACATGTCTGCTGATGAGTGTATTGGGTCATAGAGCAGAGTTTGATAAAAGTTTGAGCTGTCAACACGCTGACACCTTTACATTAATTGCATCTCACTTTTCTGCATGTCATAATCTATCAGCCTGATAGCTTTATATTTTCCTACTGTCGTGTCAAAATCACTGCAAATTCTTTTGCCTTCTGTCACCTCCCATCTCTGTAAATGCCGCTTGAGAAAGACATGGTAAGATTCTCCTCATTGTCTCCCTGTCTGCCTTCAGGCTCATTCACTTTCTTTCCTTGTTAGCCAGAAAGGCTTGCAAAGCACCAGCCACAGGTTTAACATTTGATTGGAGGTATGATATTTAGGGTTGAGCGAACCCAAACTGTAAAGTTCGGCTTCGTACTAAACTTTAGGATTTTTGGACCCCGGACCTGAACATTTCAGTAAAAGTTTGGGTTCGGTGTTCTGCGTTTAACTCTGTGCCCTTAGAAGCCATCACAGCCATGCCTACTAATGGCATGGCTGTGATTGGCCAGTGCAGCATGTGACCCAGGCTCTATATAAGCTGGAATCACGTAGCGCTGCACGTCACTCTGCTGTGCTTAGTGTAGGGAGAGGATGCTGCTGCTGTGAGGGAGAGAATAGGAGATAATCTTTAATGAGAACTGCAATTGAAATCAGCGATCTACATAGATTTAGTTGTGTGGGTGCAGTGCACAATCTTTTTACAGAGATAAATAACTTTGATCCGTCTGTTAGTTAGGTGGGCAGCGGTGGCCATTTTATGCACGCTCCGTGCACCAGCACTGCATATGTGCTTTTGTGACATTGAAATCCAAGCTGGAAATACTGCAATAATAATCTGGGTTAAAAAAACACCCATTTTTGGCAATATCCTACATCTAGTGCCTTTGCAGCATTAGTCAGTGTGCAATTTAAACTAGATATACAGCTATAATTGTCTGGGTTTTAAAAAACACCCTTTTTGGGCAAAATAATCAATTTTACAGCCCTTGCTGCATCTGTATGTGTGAAATTCAAGTGTTATATACATTATATGCTGTCATATTCTGTTAGTAAAAAAAAACAGCCATTTTGGGCAAAGTACTTAATATTGCAGTCTTTACTGCATCTGTTATTGTTAAAACAAGCTTTAAATACTTCCATAATTTTCTGGCTTTGAAAAAACACAAATTTTTGGCAATACCCTCCATATTGGGCCTCTGCCACATTAGTCAGTGTGCAATTTAAGCTAGAAATACAGTTTTATTTTTCTGGGTTTTAAAAAACACCTTTTTTGGGCAAAATACTTAACTTTACAGCCCTTGCCGCATCTGTACGTGTGAAATTCAAGCGTTATATACTGCTGTCATATTCTGTTAGTAAATAAAACACCCATTTTGGGCAAAAATCTTAATTTTGCAGCCTTGTCTGCATCTGTACGTGTGAGATACACGCTTTAGATACTGTTGTTCTATTCTGCTATTAAAAAAACACCTATTTAGGGCAAAAAAACTTAAATTTGAAGCCTTTGCTGCATATGTCCATGTGAGATACACCCTTTAGATACTGTTGTTCTATTCTGCTATTAAAAAAACACTAACTTATGGCAAAAAAAATAATTTTACAGCCTTTGCTGTATATGTCTATGTGAGATACACTCTTTAGATACTGTTGTTCTATTCTGCTATTAAAAAAAACACCTATATAGGGCAAAAATAATAATTTTGAAGCCTTTGCTGCAGCTGTCATTGTGAGATACACCCTTTACATACTGCTGTGCTATTCTGGTATGAAAAAAACACCAATTTTGGGCAAAAATCTTAATTTGTGGCCTTGTCTGCATCTGTATGTGTGAGATACACCCTTTAGATACTGTAGTTCTATTCTGCTATAAACAATAAACACCTATTTAGGGCAAACAACTTAATTTTGCAGCCTTTGTTGCATATGTGATTGTAAGATACACCTTTTACATAATGCTGTGCGATTCTAGTATTAAATAAACATGCATTTTGGGCAAATATCATAATTTGTAGCCTTGTCTGCATCTGTACGTGTGAGATACACGCTTTAGATACTGCTGTCATATTTTAGTATTAAAAAAACACCAATTTAGGGCAAAAATCTTAATTTTGCAGCCTTTTCTGCATATGTCATTGTGAGATACACCCTTTAGATACTGTTGTTCTTTTCTGCTATTAAAACACCTATTTAGGGCAAAAACAAAATTTTGCCGCCTTTGCTGCATCTGTCATTGTGAGATACACACGTTAGAAACTGTTGTTCTATTCTGTTTTAAAAAAAAAAAACATTTTGGGCAAGATCTTAAATTTGAGAAATATGAGGAGAGCGTAAAATAAGGGACGTGGCCCCGGTTTGTGGTGCTGCTGGTGGAGCTCCTGTTGCAGGGAGAGGACGTGGTCGATCTGTGCCAGCTACACGCACAAGTGAAACACCTTCCTCATGTGCGAGTAGGCGACAGAACCTTCAGTGGTATTTGGTTGGGCCTAATGCGGTTCTAAGAATGGTGAGGCCAGAACAAGTACAGGCGATAGTAGATTGGGTTGCTGACAGTGCCTCCAGTTCCTTCATATTGTCTCCCATCGAGTCTGCTGAAAGATCAGAGTTGGCACATTCAGCCGATATCCATCAGACTTTCACCTCACCCCTTGCAAATCAGCCAAGCAGTCTGAGCCCCAAGTCATGCAGCAGTGTCTTCTGCTTTTTGATTACTCTGTTAGCAGGGTTTCCCAGGGCCATCCACCTAGCCCTGCCCCAGAAGTGGAAGAGATTGAGTGCACCGATGCCCAACCACTTATGTTTCAAGATGAGTACATGAGAAGACCTTTGCAGCACATCTCGGATGATGACGAAACACAGATGCCAACTGCTGGGGCTTTCGAAAATGTGCAGACCAGCAAGGAGGGCAGGGGTGAAGCCTGGTGGAAGATGATGTGGAGGACGATGAGGTCCTCGACCCCACATGGAATCAAGGTCATGCGAGCGACCTGTGTAGTTCAGAGGAAGAGGAGGTGGTCGCGCAGAGCCACCAGCAAAGCAGAAGAGGGAGCAGGGTGCAAAAGCGGAGTGGCCATCCCCTAGACAGTACGCCTGCTACTGCCCACCGTAGCAAGGGACCGAGCACACCAAAGCCAGCTCCAAGGAGTTCCCTGGCATAGCAGTTCTTCAGACAATGTGCTGACGACAAAACACAAGTGGTTTGCACACTGTGCAATCAGAGCATGAAGTGAGGCATAAACGTTCTCAACCTGAGCATAACATGCATGACCAGGCATCTAAGTGCAAAGCACGAGCTGCAATGGAGTAAACACCTCAAAAAACAAGAAAGGTCTTTGGCTCCCCTTGCTTCCTCTTCTGCTGCAGTCTCGGCCTCTTCATCCACCTGCCAACCCGCAATCAGAGGATCTGCCAGCAACACCACCACCTGGGTCACCAAGCATCTACACAATTTCCCACGGAAGCGTTCACCTCTCCATCTCCCAAACACTGGAGAGGAAGAGAAAGTACCCCCCTACCCACCCACGATCCCTGGCCCTGAATGCCAGCATTTCAAAATGACTGGCCTTTGAAATGCTGTCATTCCGTCTGGTGGAGACGGAGAGCTTTAAAAGCCTTATGGCGGTGGCTGTCCCACCTTATGGCGGATAGCAGTTTGGCGCATGTCCTTTCACCCCCGAGGATTGCAGGGCGCTTCAGTTTGCCTCCTGTTGCTTCCTCCTCCTACTCCGCTTCCTCATCCTCTACCGGCTACTCATCCGGTCAGCGTAACACCTTCACCACCAACTTCAGCACAGCCAAGGGTAAACGACAGCAGGCAGTTTTAAAACGTATCTGTTTGGGGAGCAAACCCCACACCAAGCAGGAGCTGTGGACGGGCCTTGAACAGACAGACCGATGAGTGGTTGGTGCCAGTGAGCCTCAAGCCCGGCCTGGTGGTGTGCGATAATGGGCGAACTCTCGTAGCAGCTCTGGGACTAAACGGTTTGACGCACTGGTGCATGTGCTGAATTTGATGGTGCAGAGATTCCTTAAAAATTACCCCGATATGTCAGAGATGCTGTATAAAGTGCGGGCCGTCTGTGCACGCTTTCGGCGTTCTCACCCTGCTGCTGCTCGCCTGTCAGCGCTGTAGCGTAACTTCGGCCTTCCCGCTTGCGAAGTGCCCACAAGGTGGAACTTCACCTTGCACATGCTGGCCAGACTGTGCGAGCAGCAGCAGGCAGTAGAGGGGTTTCAACTGCAGCACACATGGGTGAGTCGCTCTGCGAAACAGCACCACTTCACCACCAATGACTGGGCCTCCATGCAAGACCTCTGTTCCTTGTTGCGCTGTTTCAAGTACTCCACCAACATGGCCAGTGCCGATAACGCTGTTCTCAGCGTTAATATCCCACTTCTATGGCTCCTTGAAAAAACGCTGCTGGTGAGGATGGAAATGGATGTGGCAATGGAAGAGGAGGAAGAGGGATCATTTCGTAGGGTTTCAGGCCAGTCATTCACAAGTGGCTCCTGCACCCACAAACTCCAGGTACACAATTGTCCAGCCAGGGCACAGTTCTGGAGGATGACGAGGTGGAGGATGACACGGAAGAGATGGAGGAGGAACCATGTTCACAGCAGGGTGGCACCCAGACCAGCTCATGGCTATCACTGGTGCGTGGCTGGGGAGATACAGAGGATACAGACGATACACCTCCCACAGAGAACAGCTTTTTGTTGCCTCTGGGCAGCCTGGCACACAAGAGCGATTACATGCTGCAGTGTCTCCGCAACAACCGCCGAGTTGCCCACATTCTAACTTGTGCTGATTACTGGGAGGACACGCTGCTGGATCCCCGTTACAAGGACAACGTACTGTCCTTAATTCCCTCACTGGAGCGTGATCGTAAGATGCGCGAGTACAAGCGCACGCTGGTAGATGCGCTGCTGGTGGCATTTCCACCTGACAGCGGGGGCACAGTGGAAGCACAAGACAAAGGCAGAGGCGGAGGAAGAGGTCGCCAACGCAGCTGGGGCACCGCCAGCACCTCAGAAGGCAGGGTTAGCAAGGCCAAAATGTGGAAAAGCTTTGTCAGCACGCCACAACAACCAGCACCACCAGCTGATATGGAACTTCTTAGCAGGAGGCAGCATTTCACCAACATGGTGAAGCAGTATGTGTGCACATGCCTACACGTACTCAATGAAGGGTCTGCCCCCTTCAATTTCTGGGTCTTCAAATTGGGCACATGGCTTGAGCTTGCCCTTTATGCCTTGGAGGTGCTGGCCTGCCCTGCAGCTAGTGTATTATCTGAACGTGTGTTTAGCACGGCAGGGGACGTTATCACAGACAAGCACAGCCGCTTGTCCACAGCCAATGTTGACAAGCTCACGTTTATTAAAATGAACCAGGCATGGATCCCACAGGACTTGTCCATACCTTGTGCAGAATAGACATGTATACTGGCCTTAACCAGCCATTGTTATACTACAGCGCAATTGATCATTCTTGTATTTTGGATATTTCACACTCTTTTGGAGTGTACCCTAATAAAAAAATAATTATAATTAAAACCAAAAACCAGTGTTGGCTACCTTGTCCTCCCCTACTGCTGCTTCCACCTACACCTACATCCACCGCCTCTCTACTCCATATCGACCTCCACCTCTTAAATCAAGTTTTTTTTATAAATTTGTACATATTTTATTTTATGTCATTTCACTAATTTGTCTGTTAAATTATCGGGTGAAATTCACCAATTTTTGGGTGTGATATACCACTGCTCTAGCTAGTAGACAAGTTAAAAAAATTCACTAATTTGTTTGTTACATTTTTGATTGAAATTCACAAATTTTTGGGTATGATATACCACTGCTATACCTAGTAGACAGGTAAATAAAAATTCACTAATTTGTCTGTTACATTTTCGGGTGAAATTCACCAATTTTTGGGTGTGATAGACCCCTGCTCTACCTAGTAGACGGGTTAATAGATTTCACAAATTTTTCTGTTACATTCTTGGGTTGACATTTTACAATTTCTGCCGTGAATAAACCCTTGCTCTGCATAGGTGACAGGGACCGAATTTTTTAAAAATAATCTGTTCCATTGGTGGGTGAGATTAACTCATTTCCGGCAATGAAAAACCCCTGTTCTGCATAGGTGACAGGGACTTAAATTTCTAAAATTTGTCTTTAATTGGCCCTTTCATTCGATCCTTCTGCTTTAATAACTTGTCCCACATTTCCACTTCATCCCATTGCAGCCATTGACCTCCCTTGGATGAGGTCTCCCTTTCTCACGCTTCCTTTCCGGCGTGGAACCCTGATTAGCCGATCAACATGGTAGGCTCAGAAAAGAACATCGAAAGTTGATAGAGAAGATATCCAAATGGATCGTGGATGTCACAGAGACGTGCGATTAGGCAGAAGTTATCTAGAGTCAAAAAAGCGGCAGCAGGGCCTCTCCTGGCTAACGTTTCCAAATCCAAAATACCCCAGTGATATTCCCTATAATTTTTTTATTAATCATTCCAATAACAGGGCATCTTAAAAGTCCTGTATTGTTATTTATCGTCACTACCTCCCCTTGTCGGGAGTGGATAATTGCCGCGCGCCCCGTCCTTAACTTGGAAGCTTATGCTTCAATACTTTGTCCCACATTTCCGCTCAATTACATTTAATTTCATCCATTAACTTCTGTTGGATGTGGTATCCCTTTCTCAGGCTCCCTCTCTGGCCTGGAACCCTGATTCCCCACCACCCATGATCGCCATGGTAGGCGCATAAAAGAACATCGAAAGTTGATAGAGAAGATATACAATTGGATCGTGGACATCACGGGGACGTGTGAATGGTGGAGCAGTATGTGTGCACATGCCTACACGTACTGAATGGTGGGTCTGCCCCCTTCAACTGTCTGAACGTGTGTTTAGCACGACTGGAGGGGGTTATCACAGGTTATATTTCCCAATGTTTTAGGGTGTACCCTAATTTAAAAATAAATAAATAAATTTAAAACCAAAAAGCAGTGTAGGCTACCTCCTCCTCATCCACTGTCGCTTCCACCTACACCGCCACATCCACCGCCTCCTCAACCTCCTACTCCATATGCACCTTGTCCTCCTAGATTAAGATTATTATTTTTTATTTTTACGTATTTTATGTTATTTAACCACCTCTGGACCGCCTAATGCAGGATCGCGGTCCGGAGGCGGCTGTCTCAGGCAGAGTCACGCATTGGCGCGTCATCTCGCGAGACGCGAGATGACTCTCACAGCCGGCCCGCGCATGCGCATCGCGGGCCGGCAAAAGTTAGAGAGGTATTGTATTACATCATCAGCCTGCCAGCCAATGATCGTGGCTGGCAGGCTGATGATTTTCAAAAAAAGAATCACAAGCCATATAACACCTTATATTTATAAATATAAGGTGTTAAATGGCTTCTCTGCTCCTCTGCTGGTCCTTTTGGTCGGTTGGTTCCAGCAGAGGAGCAGACATCACAGTGAGTACACCAAACACCACACATAGCCCCAGATCACCCCCCATCACCCCAATTAACCCCTTGATTACCACTTGATCGCCCCTGTCAATCACCTAGTGAAAGGGAAAAAAATGATCAGTGTAAACTGTCACTTTTTTTTTCACTGGTATTGACTGTTAGGTTTTAGGATAGTTTAGGCCCCTTGGTTAGGTAGTTAGCGATCGTTTAGCGCCCAGCCCAGCGTATCGCTAATCAGCATTTGTACTTTTATAGTATCTGTAAGTGATCAAAACGTATCACAGTCAGATCTATAATAGTATTAGTGTCACCTTAGTTAGCCTTCCACCCAAAACGCAGTGTTTGCCCGATCAGGTCTGATCCGCCGCAGTGACAAAAAATATACATATTTTTTATCACTGCACAATCACTTCACAAGCGCTGCGGCGATAAAAAAATCAGTTTTGATATTTTTTATCAATCGCAGCGGCTTCCGGTACTTCGCTAGCCTCCCATTAGTAAGACAGGCTTGCTTTTTTTCTTGGGTAGTCTCAGGGAATACCCCCTAACTTTAGTTGACCAAATGTCAAATAAGGAGTATTCTTCTGAAGAGGCCTACAGGATTCTGACCCAGTCGGATGAGGAATGGGAACCCTCATCTGACGAATCCAGCGGGTCAGAATATGAACCTGTAGAAAGCAGTGGCAGTCTGACCCAAAGTTCGGACGAGGAGGTTGAGGTCCCTGATACCACCAGGCGTACCCGGCCCTGTGTTGCTACACCACAGGTTGCGCAGGATCCGCTTCAAGGGCAGCAGAGTGGGGCTGGCGCTGTCGTATTACGTGGTGAGGCATACACCAGCAGCGCAGCCCACCCTGGACCTAGTACCAGCACTGCCGTACAACATGGTGAAGTGGCGAGCACCAGAAGGGATGTTGAAGCTGGTATGGTAGCAAGTGCAATAGTTACCCCGTCGCAGCCACCGCACAGACAGGCCCGTAGAGCCCCTAGAGTCCCTGAGGTGCTGGCAAACCCTTATTGGCAGTCCCCAACTTCAGCTGCACCATTAGTTCCCCCTTTCACCGCCCAGTCTGGAGTTCGGGTTGAGACAGCTCAGATCGGTTCGGCACTGGGATTTTTTTAGCTGTTCTTGACTGCGGACCTCTTGGACATAGTCGTGGCAGAAGCAAATCGGTAGGCCACTCAATTTATAGCCGCCAACCTGGGAAGCTATTATGCCCAGCGTTTCCGGTGGAAATCCGTCCAAGTTTCCGAATTAAAAAAAATTCTGGGCCTTCTCCTCAACATGGGTCTAACCAAAAAGCATGAATTGCGGTCATATTGGTCCACAAATCCAATTCATCACATGCCCATGTTCTCTGCTGCCATGTACATGGGCACGATTTGAGGCCATCCTGCGTTTCCTGCACTTTAGCGACAACACCACCTCCCGTCCCAGAGGCCACCCAGCTTTTGACCGGCTCCACAAAATTCGGCCCCTCATAGACCACTTCAACAACAAATTTGCAGATTTGTATACCCCTGAGCAAAACATCTGCGTAGACGAGTCCCTTATATATTTTACCGGGCGCCTTGGCTTCACACAATATATCCCAAGCAAGCGCGCCCGGTATGGGGTCAAATTGTATAAGCTCTGTGAAAGGGCCACAGGCTATACCCACAAATTTCAAATCTATGAGGGTAAAGATCAGACCCTAGAGCTGGTCGGTTGCCCTGATTACCTGGGGAGCAGTGGGAAGACAGTCTGGGACTTGGTGTCACCCTTATTTGGCAAGGGGTACCATCTTTATGTGGACAATTTCTACACAAGTGTGCTCCTCTTCAGGCATTTGTTCTTAGAACAGATTGGCTGCAGTGACACCACGCGACCTAATTGCCGGGGCTTCCCTCAATGGCTCGTTACCACCCATCTTGCAAAGGTGGATAGGGCTGCCTTATGTAACGAAGAACTGCTCGCGGTGAAATGGAGAGACAAGCGCGACGTTTACATGCTCTCCTCCATTCACGCAGACACGACAATACAAATAGAATGAGCAACCAGTGTCATTGAAAAGCCCCTCTGTGTCCACAACTATAATTCGCTCATGGGAGCGATGGACTTAAATGACCAGATGTTGGCTCCTTATTTAGTTTCCCGACGCACCAGACGCTGGTATAAGAAGGTGTCTGTATATTTGATTCAATTGGCTGCATATAATAGTTTTGTTCTCTACAGTAAGGCTGGGAGAACAGAATCCTTCCTCAAATTTCAGGAAGAGATCATCCGTGGCCCCAACCACCAGTGTAGTGAGCCGTCTACACGAGCGACATTTCCCCAATGCCGTTGCTGGTACCTAAACCCAACCGTCACCCCGAAAAAGATGTTGTGTCTTTAGCAGGAGTGGAATAAGGCGTGACACCCGCTATTTCTGTCCTGACTGCCCTGACCACCCTGCCCTATGCTTAGGGGAGTGTTTCCGGAAGTACCACACACAGGTACACTTAGCATAGGGATTGCATCTCACAGGACAGGCACACAGGGCTATTAGGGCCCATTCACACAGAGCTGCTGCAAACCTCTCCTTTCACCTGGGACAAAGTGCTTAATGTATCTCTGGGCGATTTGCGCTTTGCACATTGTCCCATGGGGAAGGAGAGGTTTGCCCTATAAAGGTAAAAAAAAAAAAAGCGTGCGAAGAAGTCTGGGATCCAAATATCTAAAAATGCCCTCCTATAAGGAATTTGGGCCCCTTTGCGCATCTAGGCTGTAAAAAAGTGTCACACATGTGGTATCGCTGTACTCAGTAGAAGTTGGGCAATGTGTTTTGGGGTGTCATTTTACATATACCCATGCTGGGTGAGATAAATATCTTGGTCAAATGCCAACTTTGTGTAAAAAAATGGGAAAAGTTGTCTTTTGCTGAGATATTTCTCTCACCCAGCATGGGTATATGTAAAAAGACACCCCAAAACACATTGCCCTACTTCTTCTGAGTACGGCAATACCACATGTGTGACACTTTGCAGCCTAGGTGGGCAAATGGTCCCACACTCCAAAGAGCACCTTTAGGATTTCACAGGGCATTTTTTACACATTTTGATTTCAAACTACTTCTCACACATTAGGGCCCCTAAAATGCCAGGGCAGTATAATTACCCCACAAGTGACCCCATTTTGGAAAGAAGACACCCCAAGGTATTTTGTGATGGGCATAGTGAGTTCATGGAAGTTTTTATTTTTTGTCACAAGTTAGTGGAATATGAGACTTTGTAAGGAAAAATAAATATTAAAAATCATCATTTTCCGCTAACTTGTGACAAAAAATTAAAAGTTATATGAACTCACTATGTCCATCAGCGAAAACCTTAGGGTGTCTACTTTCCGAAATGGGGTTATTTGTGGGGTTTTTCTACTATCTGGGCATTGTAGAACCTCAGGAAACATGACAGGTGCTCAGAAAGTCAGAGCTGCTTCAAAAAGCGGAAATTCACATTTTTGTACTATAGTTTGTAAACGCTATAACTTTTACCCAAACCATTTTTTTTTACCCAAACATCTTTTTTTTAATCAAAGACATGTAGACCAATAAATTTAGAGAAACATTTATATATAGATGTCGTTTTTTTAAAATTTATTTTACAACTGAAAGTGAAAAATGTCGTTTTTTTGCATTTTTTTTTTAGTAAATTTCGATTAATAACAAAAAAAGTAAAAATGTCAGCAGCAATGATATACCACCAAATGAAATCTCTATTAGTGAGAAGAAAAGAAGGTAAAATTCATTTTGGTGGTAAGTTGCATGACCGAGTAATAAACTGTGAAAGTAGTGTAGTGCAGAATTGTAAAAAGTGGTCTGGTTATTAAGGGTCTTTAAGCTAGGGGAGCTGAGGTGGTTAAAGTCATTTCCCTATCCACACTTATTTGCAGAGCACTTGCCATGCTCTTAACCACATTTTGAAGCCATTTGCAGCCCTCTAGCCCTTTCCATGACATTTTTACAGCCATTTTAGTGCTCAAAAGTTTGGGTCCCCATTGACTTCAATCGGGTTCGGGGTCAAGTTCGGGTCCCGAACTCAAACTTTTTTGTGAAGTTCGACTGAACACATCGAACCCGAACATCCAGGTGTCCGCTCAACTCTAATGATATTCAGTGCACATGGAATCGGCCAAAAAGAAGTTGAGGATCTCATGTTCTAAAAATCTGACTGCTTTTTTGATGACTAATTTTAAGGACCAAGCAGACAAAAATATGGATTAATCCTCCATTTTTAATAAAGGAAGAACCAATGAAATGGATAATTTATAATTAGAGAGAATCTACAATTTTACTGCAATTCACGAATTCTTCACAGGAAGCTGTAGATTTGTATTATAGTTCAGCTACAAATGTAGTGTCTAACCTGCATATATGGGGTCTAATCCTCCCCTCTACATCATTTTATTAAATGCATATTTTTAAAATGTATCTATAACTTTCCTGTTGAGTTGGCAGACCTTTCCTGGTGTGGTGTTTTTTAGAGCTGTGATGTCTGCATTGACCAATTGGCTCTTCTCCTGCAGCTCCATCTCCTGACTCACAGGCTGTGATAGAAGCTGTAGCATGAGACTCCCTCCTCCCCTCTCACAGCATAAATCTCACATAGACACTGGCACAATAAAAGACAAACAAGAAAAAAGATGTCAGGAAATCAAGGAGATTAGCTGAGTGTGGAGGAATCTAACAGCCTCCTTGATTTCTCTTGATTCAGTGCTGATAGGGTTAATGACCACTTCCCTTTTCTCAGCTGTTGCTCAGTGGTCATCACTTCTACCCTATAGTCTCACCCCACCCTTCTGATTAGGCAGTTGATAGCTTCATTTGGGTTTGGCTGAGCTGGTGTGAGATCCTCTCTGGTGTTCCTGTTCTTCCATCTCTATAGAAGTTGTAGCACGTTTGTTTGTATTTGTTATATTCCCTGTTGTTGTATCTGGGCCTGAGACAGAGACTTCCATTTGTCCATCTGGGGAGGAGTGAGTTGTCTCTGAACCTATACTTATTCCAGGGCCTTATAGGAAAATCAGGGCCTAGGTATACTTCCCTCTGAATATTCCGACCTTCAAGGTCTATTCATATTAATAGGTAGTCAGGGACCGCATTAGGGTTGTCTAGGAGGTGATGTGTTTCTTCACTAGTTTCCAGGCCCAATTACTGTTCCCCTTCCCTCCTGTGTTCAGTGTGGAGTCCCCCCCCCCCCCACCCACACTGATTGTGACACATATAGGCCT
This sequence comes from Bufo gargarizans, assembly GCF_014858855.1. Classification (NCBI taxonomy): domain Eukaryota; kingdom Metazoa; phylum Chordata; class Amphibia; order Anura; family Bufonidae; genus Bufo; species Bufo gargarizans. The sequence continues at coordinate 663,400,198 of NC_058081.1, forward strand.
GACCAATACTGCATATAAATGGGTCTAATGGGCGGTCAATGATCTTGAACAAACTTCCATATGAATATTCATTCCTTATCAATGCCGAATAATATCATTCAACTAACTGGACCTTTAATCATGGTTAATATTGCTAGAGGTAATTTGGTGTTGGATGACAGCAAAGTGATATAAACAAAAGACAAATTATGTAAATCCCAAATATTCAGTCATCAAGGCAAAGTCCTCATGGGACGAGCATTTAAAATATAGATGTTAAAATTAGAAAAGCACTCATAGCCATGGAGAAAATGTAGACATCAAACAAAAGCAAAGAGGAGGGAATTTAGCGTTCAACCTAAGCATTGGTGCTCGATTATTGCATCAAGTAACCCACACTCTGACTACTCAAGTGATATAGTGTCTACTGTGTTTATCAGAAGTCAGCCTCTCTATTCAAGAATATGAGACTCACAATACAGCTCCAATATACTTACATAAAGAGACGGTCCTCTGGTTGACACAGCAGACACTGTAGAACCCAGGTAGGCAAACTGTGGAACACATGATGCAACAGCAGACCTAAACCAGTAAGGAGATTGACTGCAGTACCCTGTCCCATGTGTAGTTTACAGGCATAAAATGAAGACAACTATTAAAAAATCCCAGCATGCTTTTTAATGGCTAAACAGAGGGTTTAGCTCACTCAAGTGGCACCTGGGGACCTGACACAGGGCATACTAAGCTGCCTAAAACAATGAGCAGTTAATACAAAGCAAAACAGGATTAAAGATCACAAGTAGTGTAATAAAACTAAAAAAGTTCAATTTATTAGAAAAAAAATACTAATAATTACAGCAACTTGCTGTGCCATGTAGTAGATTGTATAGGCACACATCAAATAACTCTTCTTACTTTGCCTTAAAGAAGCAGAGACAAAAAGGGACTTCCCAAAAATGGCAACACTTCCACAGTTGCTGGCTCGGCTGTTGCCCTAGTTGGATCCTACTTCCCTACATAATATGTTGAGCATATAGACTAATCAGGGGAAGTCTCCAAAGCCACTTGACATGATAGTCGTGCCACTATTACGTCTGATATGGCAGGTAACAGGCATGTGGTGCAAAGGGGAGGGAAGGGGAGTACCCTTTCACAAGTGAGAGGGAGGAGTGATGACCCCTAACTCACCTGGCACCTGGCTGCCCTGACCTCCCTAGACGAGCTGCTTACCCATATGCCGATCACGTGCCTGGTCCCTTGATTACCCTGAAATAAGCCCTAGGTAGTGAGTAGGGCGGCGGGAGCACTAGTCCTCACCACTGACTCCTAGGGTAACAACAGGGAAAAGACAAACAACACAATCCCCAAAGGAAGACAACAACAGGAGTGAACTGGAGATCCAACAGCTCCAGTTCCAACACCTCCACAGCAACTCCAACTCCACCAGAGGTCAGAATAGAAGATCTGGAAAGAAGGTCTATATCTGGCAACAAGGAAAGCAGAAAGGGAGAATATATAGTATCTGGGAGTGGCTGACAAAGAACAGATGAACAGAAAAGCTATAGGTTCCTAAATGGGACAAAAAGGATCGCAAACCTAAGCAGTAAAACCTGGACCGGAATCCATTCCCAGCACTAGGTCATGGAGCGATATCTTGAAACCGAGCGAGTAGCCACCCACTGCGACCTTCTGACCCAACGAACAACAGGGTCAGCGATAGGTCATGACACCCTCGTGACAGCCACAGTCTATAGCGCATATACCAATGCTGATGAGCAAATTTCCTGAAATTTAATTTGGATTCAATTCAGCTAAACATGTGAGCCAATTCAAGCAAATTCGACCCACATTAAAAATGCCCTAATTGCCCTGACAAGTTGTGGATGACACACCTTTCAAGTTCTTTAATGCTAAGACATCATTAGTAAGGACACATTGACAGCGACATATATGGCTATGGGTAAATGGATAGTAACCAGTGGTTACACTCCCTTTTAAAAAACACAGCACTGTTGGATTTTTTCACATTTCTTTTTAAATGATTAAAATATGTTGACTTTTTGTGGCAATTGCATGCTGGTGTGTATACACAGACACCTCCCTGGGTCAAGTAATAATGCTTCTTAATCTTTCCTGTCTTCCAATCTAAAAACAGCTGACGCTATTATTAGAAAAATTCTGATTTGGTTTCTTCCCCAATGTTTGAAAATTTGGGTCAAATTTCGTTTGAATTAACGTCTATTTTTTATGCATTGCTTAGCTGTTTGCCATGTTTTTCTGCTTTGGAGGACATTTTCATCCATTTATATGTAAAACCATTTATATGTATTCTAAAAATTAAAAAAGTAAAAAAATATATATATCTATATATCAACCCCCTTTCCTTCAACCAGCTCGGCTCCCCTAGCTAAACCCCCTTAATGATCAGAACACTTTTTACAATTCTGCACTACACTACTTTCACTGTTTATTGCTCGGTCATACAACTTACAACCCAAATGAATTTTTCAATTAAAACTACATTTCTATATACATTTTTCTCTAAATGTATTGTTCTACATGTCTTTGATAAAAAAAATGCAATAAGTGTATATTTATTGTTTTGGGTAAAAGTTATAGCGTTTACAAACTATAGTGCAAAAATGTGAATTTACACACTTTGACTTTCTGAGCACCTGTCATGTTTCCTAAGGTTCTACAATGCCCAGACAGTAGAAACACCCCACAAATGACCCCATTTCGGAAAGTAGACACCCTAAAGTATTCGCTGATGGGCAAAGTAAGTTCATGGAAGTTTTTATTTTTTGTCACAAGTTAGCGGAAAATGATATATATATATTTTTTTCTTACAAAGTCTCATATTCCACTAACTTGTGACAAAAAATAAAAACTTCCATGAACTCACTATGCCCATCATGAAATACCTTGGGGTGTCTTCTTTCCAAAATGGGGTCACTTGTGGGGTAGTTATACTGCCCTGGCATTTTAGGGGCCCTAATGTGTGAGAAGTAGTTTGAAATCAAAATGTGTAAAAAATGCCCTGTGAAATCCTAAAGGTGCTCTTTGGAATGTGGGCCCCTTTGCCCACCTAGGCTGCAAAAAAAGTCACACATGTGGTATCGCCATACTCAGAAGAAGTAGGGCAATGTGTTTTGGGGTGTATTTTTACATATACCCATACTGTGTGAGATAAATATCTCTGTAAAAGACAACTTTTCCAATTTTTTATACAAAGTTGTCATTTTACAGAGATATTTCTCTCACCCAGCATGGGTATATGTAAAAATACACCCCAAAACACATTGCCCTACTTCTCCTGAGTACGGTGATACCACATGTGTGACACTTTTTTGCAGCCAAGATGCGCAAAGGGGCCCAAATTCCAATGAGTACCTTTTAGGAGGGCATTTTTAGGCATTTGGATTCCAGACTTCTTCTCACGCTTTAGGGCCCCTAAAATGCCAGGGCAGTATAATTATCCCACATGTGACCCCATTTATTTTTCTCACAAAGTCTCCCTTCCCGCTAACTTGTGACAAAATGTTCAATCTTTCACGGACTTACTATGCCCCTCAGTGAATACCTTGGAGTGTCTACTTTCCTAAATGGGGTCATTTGTGGGGTGTGTTTACTGTTCTGGCATTTTGGGCGGGGCTAAATTGTGAGCAACCCTGTAAAGCCTAAAGGTACTCGTTGGAATTTTCGGCCCCTTTGCGCACCTAGGCTGCAAAAAAGTGTCACACATGTGGTATCGCCGTACTCAGGAGAAGTAGGGCAATGTGTTTTGGGGTGTATTTTTACATATATCCATGCTGGGTGAGAGAAATATCTCTGTAAATTGACAACTTTGTATAATTTTTTTTAAAAAGTTGTCATTTACAGATATATTTCTCACACACAGTATGGGTATATGTAAAAATACACCCTAAAACACATTGCCCTACTTCTCCTGAGGACAGCGATACCACATGTGTGACACTTTTTTGCAGTCTAGGTACGCAAAGGGGCCCAAATTCCAATGGGTACTTTTAGGATTTCACAGGGCATTTTTTACGCATTTGGATTCCAAACTACTTCTCACTCTTTAGGGCCCCTAAAATACCAGGGCAGTATAAATACTCCACAAGTGACCCCATTTTGGAAAATGCTTATTATTTTTTTTCTCTTACAAAGTCTTATATTCCACTAACTTGTGACAAAAAATAACATTTTACATGAATTCGCCATGCCCCTCACGAAATACCTTGGGGTGTCTTCTTTCCAAAATGGGGTCACTTGTGGGGTATTTATACTGCCCTAGCATTTTAGGGGACCTGAAGCATGAGAAAAAGTCTAGAATATAAATGTCTAAAATTCATGTGGTATGGTGAGTTCATGTGTGATTTAATTTTTTGTCACAAGTTAGTGGAATATGAGACTTTGTAAGAAAAAACAAACAAAAAATAAATAAATCAATTAGTTTTTTGCAGAGCCTATAGAACATATCCGATTCTTGTCTGCAATTGTGGACAAGAAAAGGCATTTTCTATATAGTTCTGGCAATGTGCGTATCCGCAAAATGCTGAAAGCACATCGCCAGTGTCCGTGTTTTGCAGATCTGCGGTGTCCGTGTTTTGCGGATCCGCAAAACACATACGGACGTCTGAATGGAGCCTTACAGGGGGGTGATCAATGACAGGGGGGTGATCAGGGAGTCTATATGGGATGATCAGGGGTTAATAAGGGGTTAATAAGTGACAGGGGGGTGTAGTGTAGTGTGGTGTAGTGTGGTGCTTGGTGCTACTTACAGAGCTGCCTATGTCCTCTGGTGGTCGATCCAAGCAAAAGGGTCCACCAGAGGACCAGGTAGCAGGTGATCAGAGGCTGTTAACAAAACAGCGTCTGATATACCTTTCAAGGGTTAAAAAAATTGCATCTACAGCCTGCCAGAGAATGATCGCCGCTGGCAGGCTGTAGATCGACTCGTTTACCTTCCGATCCTGTGAACGGGTGCTCCTGTGAGCGTGCGTTCACAGGAAATCTCGCGTCTCGCGAGATGACGCGATGGCGCATCAAGGAGGAACTGGCCGCCCGCCCGCAGGACGCATCCCTGCGTTAGGCAGTCAGTAGCTGGTTAAAGTACTGAATAATTTTAACATGTGGTATATATTAAATACACATGTATATTTTGCAATGAACTAAAGGTCCCCTTTAAAATTTGCATTTGGCTTAGAGCTCTTTCATGCTTTCATGGCATGTTTCTATTGCTTGAGTTTATTTTTTCACCCTCAGACATATTTGTTTTAGCTGTCAATGCTATAGCGATCAATGATAGTTTAATGATCCTGTTGTCAGCTCCCTGAAGCCAAATCATTGCAGTCAGACTAAAATTGCTGATGACGTTTGTAATGTTTATAGCGACATGTCAACACAACAAATTTGTGTCTCTATTTGAGCACTGGTATTTAAAAATCAATGGTGTTGTATGTGGCAGCTCACCAACTGTTAATTTTCTAATTTCCTTTGGAATATGGAAATTAAAGTAACCCAACTGCACAACGTATTTGAAAGCTAATTATTGGATATTAAACAACTGACTTGATATTTAAAGTGTCCTTCAGATTTTGAATATACTGTATATAGATAGTGTGGTTGAAAAAAAGGCATAGGTCCATCATACCCAGTCTGATTTGGATGAAGGGAAAGAATATGGGCATATTTTAGAAATTGGTTTCCTTCCCAGAGGAGGGAGCACTGGTGACTTAAAGTGCTGGAGTCCTAAGTTCAAATCCAATGATGGACATCTGCATGGATTTTGTATGTTCTCCCCATGTTTGTGTGGGTTTCCTCATGGTCCTCCAGTTTCCTCCCACACTCTAAAGACAAGCTAATAGGGAATTTGCATGTGTGCCCCACTGGTGGCAATGATGATATATGTAAAGAGCTGAAGAATATGTCTGTGCTATATTAGTTAGTAAAAAAAATTCAAAAAGCATGCATAATGAGTCAATGTATCATAAAATGGAAAAAATTCCTTCTGATATCAAGAAGTTATCAGATTGGATCTTAAGTGAAACCAGTTTTCACAATAATTTTATATCATTATTTGTACACTGACCATTAATATACTGTATATGTGTGTGAACATTTAGTAATACAGTTTTTTTTAGGATATGGTTAGTAGAGATGAACAAATAGATTCTAAATTAACCTGATTCCACTCATATTTTGTAAAATTGGTGAACCTTTGGTGATTCAATTTGAGATAGAAGGAATTAATTAAAAAAATAAATAGAAAAGTCAGAGCCTAAAAAGGAAAAAAGGAGTCCTAGGAGACCGCAGAGTACCATACAATTTTTTTTTAGGACAAATGTAGCACTTTTGATTTGGGCAGAATCGTTTTTGACCTTAATCAAATTGGTTGACCGTTTCAGCAAATTTAAACCTAAGTCAAATTTTGATTGATTTGGTCATCTCTAGTGGGCAATTTACTAAGACATTAGTCTTAATCAAAAGCCTGTTGGAGTAGAGCACAATGAAGTTGTTAAGAGACACTTTCCTCCTAATAAATTTGCTTAGGTCTGTCCATGTGCCCCAAACTGAAATCTGTCACAGCTATGAGACAACATAATGGTTAAAAACTGAGCAGGCGCCACCCCTTCCACTAAGCCCCATTCACTTTTTTTAAAAGGGGTAAAAAGAGGGGTAAAAACATGTATGGCAATATTTGTCCTTTTTTACATCATAAAACTGACACAGGACGTGATAAATCCTCCCATCTTAATCGCTAATTAAGGCTCTTATTAAAGGGGTTATCCCATTTCACAGATTGGTGGTACATTATATTGCTAGAATATTCCACCTACTCTAGCACCTATCTCTAGAACAGGACCCTGAAAGTGGATGAGGGTGCACCGCACAAGTGCGGCCGCCCACCATCCACTACTATGGGAGTGCTAAAAATACTTGAGAGGTCTCCATTCACTTTGCTTCATTCATTTAGCTCTTTTCGGAACTTCCATAGAAGTGAATGGAAGGCACACCGGGTATGCGTAGTGCGCTCTTCTTCACTTTGGGGTCCCCGCTCTAGAGGTGGGACCCCCAGCTATCTGACATTGATGGCATACCCTAGCCATAGGCTACTAACATGTGAAATTAGATAAACCCTTTAACCCTTTCATGACTGGGCGATTTTCCGTTTTGTTTTTTACTTCCAGCCCTCCCAAAGCCATAACTTTTATACTTTTCTGTTCACATAGCTATATAATGGCAGTTTTTTGCAGGAAAAGATGCCCTTTCTAATGGAACTATTTACGGTTGCATACAATGTGGCGGGAAGCGGGGAAAAATGTATAAATGGTGTAAAAATTTAGAAAGAAAAACACAATTCCAAAACAAAACTGTTTTTTGGGTTTTATTTTTACAGCATTCCATATGTTGTAAAACTTACCAGTTACTTTCATTCTCTAGATCAGTACAAACCCGGCAATACCACATATGTATATTTTTATTGTGTTTTTATACTGAAAATCAAATAAAAACCTTGAAAAAAATTAATTTTTCTTTTAGTCTCCATATTTTGACTCCTATAACTTTTTTGTATTTATGCGTGTGGAGCTGTGTGAAGACTCATTTTTTTGTGGGGAGATCTGTACTTTTCATTGATATCATTTTGGGGTGTGTACGACTTATGTTTTAATAGTATGGGCATTTTTGAGCGCCCAGATACCTATGATGTGTAGGGGGGTGATTTGATTTTTTTTAGTTTTTCTAATTTATAAAAACAGTTTTAACAGTTTTAACTTTTTTTTATAGTTCCCATATGGAACTATAACAAGCAATCATTGGATTGCATTTCTCATAGACTCCAATGCATTAGCATTGAAGTCTATAAAGATTTTACTGTATGTCGGTGGAGTTCTGTCACAGACAGGGGCTCCACAGAAATTATTAAGCAGCCTCCTATCTTACAAGAGGACAGGGTCTGCTGCTAACACACTTCTACTCCCCCGATCCTCACCAGGAGAAGCTGCAGCACACCCAGAAGCATCTGGGTTTTCAGTATTCAGATGCCCGTGGTCAGGATTGATCATGTCATCTGAAGTGTTAAATGCCAGCGATCAGCATTACCGCCGGTCATGGACATTAGCCATGGGTGCCTGCTATATGAGACAACAGGCACCCCATGGCTATGGCGCCCGCTCCACTCAGGAGTGGGCACCATTTTTAAAGTCACGACCGCCAACATAAATAGCCGTATGGTGGTTGGGAAGGGGTTCATAAGACCTCAAATTAGCAACCAATACTATGAGAGAATTTATCATGTCCTGTGTCAGTTTTATGATGTAAAAAAGGCCAAATTTTGGCATACACTATTTTTGCATTAAGATTTGTGAATATTTTAGCAATATCCTAGCGATATACCACCAATGTGTGAGATAGGCAAACCCCTTTAAGATCTCTCATTCTGACCACTATTAATATAATCATGGGATACTTTTCTTTTATTGATGAAAAAAACACACAGGAACACAATATCATGCTAAAGCCATCACTTATGTTCTCTCATAGCAAGACCTGGGTACTTTTGGATAGCCATAGGAAATTAATATGATGACTACTGTCCATATGCACATAACTCATTTATACTCCCTTTTAATTGAACCATATTTTAACTTGAGCTAAAAAGTAATCAACCCCCTAGGGTTGTCCTCTCTTAAAGCCCATGGGTCTTTTGCAGTCTATTGCTCCATTATCAAGTCAGAGCCTTGGTTTACACTATGGTATACTTTCTATATAGAATAGTGGTGATTAGATCCAGCGGGTAACAATTCCCACCTCCACAGACTGCACAGCATTACAGCCCTCATCACCATATGAACGGTGATACAATGGTTCACTAAACCATAAAAGGGTTGTGTCATCTGAAGCATTGGTGGCATATCGCTAGGATATGACACCAATGTCTGATAGCTGCAGGTCCAACCTGCTGCCACCTGTAAAATGGAGCTTGCAAAGTGAAGGAGAGCAGACCTCGAATGTGGAGTGCTGGGCTATTTTTGGAAGTCCCAGAGAAATGAACAGGAAGCGCGCAGTGTAAGCGAGGTCACACCTCCTTTTACATCTGATGAATGTAGCTGAGCCAGCAATCAGTTAATTTTCACAGTCCCATAGAAATTAATAGAGGGTGGCCTTGCATGCGCAGTCTGCTGTCCTTCACTTTGCCAACTCAGCTCTAGAGATAGGCCTCTTGCACACGACTGTATGGATTTTTCAGTATTTTGCGGTCCGCAACAAACATATCCGCAAAAAATACGGATGGCGTCCGTTTGCAATCCCTTTTTTTTTTTGGAAAGTAACAGCTGGCCCCTGATGGAGCAATACTATCTTTGTCCGTTATATATAATAATAGGACATGTTCTATCTTTGAACAGAACGGAAATACGGAAACGGAAGGCATAAGGAGTACCTTCCGTTTTTTTTGCAGATCCATTGAAATAAATGGTTTTGTATAAGGTCCGTATACGGAACGTAAACACAAAAAAAAACATGCCTGCGACTTTTAGCTGGGGTGAAGTTGGCAGAAAAATACTGGAAAAATGATGCTTTTGTTTACATTGAATCCTTTTTGGTGATTTTTTTTTAATTTCTACAGTTTAGTTTTAATATATATATATACATATATATATATGGGCAGACTGAGAACTTAAAGTGGCGCTAGAAAAAATACTAAAGTTCTCAGTCTGCCCATATATATATATATATTGTGGGATTAGCTCTTTTCCGGGGGTTGCAATCACATACTTCTTCACAGACACCAGGATTTAGGGGCCAAACTGTGCTTTATTGTGGCACACACCATAAAGAAAAACACATAAAGCCAAAATAAAATACCTTGCCCGTCAGGACCCTATCTAAACACATAGGTTTCCCTGACTCACATAAAGCGTACCACAGTTTACACCCGTGATGAGATGCGGCTTTCCCAGCCCCAACCTCCAGCAGCCTCTAGGCTGCTCCCACACCAGTGTCTCTTGTGGGATAGTGGTCTCTCAGCCCTCCCAGCTCAGACCACACAGAGCCACTCCAGCCTTCTAACAGTAGAAATAAAATAAAAAATCAACAAAAGGGATTCAATGGGACTGTTTTGTAGTTGGTCCAAACTGATGGAAGGCAGGGCCAGCAATAACATATTGTGGCACATAATACCACCCCAGCAGAGCAAAATACCACAGTTCTTCACAACATTCCGCCGCTAGCAACACAAAATGCATCCCTAAAAACTTCAGCCCACCAGTTAATTTTCCTGTAAGGTCTATGGCCAATCCGCCCTGTGTGTGTATATATATACATATATAATATATATATATATATATATATATATATATATATATATATATATATACAGGTCCTTCTAAAAAAATTAGCATATTGTGATAAAGTTCATTATTTTCTGTAATGTACTGATAAACATTAGACTTTCATATATTTTAGATTCATTACACACCAACTGAAGTAGTTCAAGCCTTTTATTGTTTTAATATTGATGATTTTGGCATACAGCTCATGGAAACCCAAAATTCCTATCTAAAGAAATTAGCATATTTCATCCGACCAATAAAAGAAAAGTGTTTTTAATACAAAAAAAGTCAACCTTCAAATAATTATGTTCAGTTATGCACTCAATACTTGGTCGGGAATCCTTTTGCAGAAATTACTGCTTCAATGCGGCGTGGCATGGAGGCAATCAGCCTGTGGCACTGCTGAGGTGTTATGGAGGCCCAGGATGCTTCGATAGCGGCCTTAAGCTCATCCAGAGTGTTTGGTCTTGCGTCTCTCAACTTTCTCTTCCCAATATCCCACAGATTCTCTATGGGGTTCAGGTCAGGAGAGTTGGCAGGCCAATTGAGCACAGTAATACCACGGTCAGTAAACCATTTACCAGTGGTGTTGGCGCTGTGAGTAGGTGCCAGGTCGTGCTGAAAAATGAAATCTTCATCTCCATAAAGCTTTTCAGCAGATGGAAGCATGAAGTGCTCCAAAATCTCCTGATAGCTAGCTGCATTGACCCTGCCCTTGATAAAACACAGTGGACCAACACCAGCAGCTGACATGGCACCCAGACCATCACTGACTGTGGGTACTTGACACTGGACCTCAGGCATTTTGGCATTTCCCTCTCCCCAGTCTTCCTCCAGACTCTGGCACCTTGATTTCCGAATGACATGCAACAGTCCAGTGCTGCTTCTCTGTAGCCCAGGTCAGGCGCTTCTGCCGCTGATTCTGGTTCAAAAGTGGCTTGACCTGGGGAATGCGGCACCTGTAGCCCATTTCCTGCACACGCCTGTACACGGTGGCTCTGGATGTTTCTACTCCAGACTCAGTCCACTGCTTCCGCAGGTCCCCCAAGGTCTGGAATCGGTCCTTCTCCACAATCTTCCTCAGGGTCCGGTCACCTCTTCTCGTTGTGCAGCGTTTTCTGCCACACTTTTTCCTTCCCACAGACTTCCCACTGAGGTGCCTTGATACAGCACTCTGGGAACAGCCTATTCGTTCAGAAATTTCTTTCTGTGTCTTACCCTCTTGCTTGAGGGTGTCAATGATGGCCTTCTGGACAGCAGTCAGGTCGGCAGTCTTACCCATGATTGCGGTTTTGAGTAATGAACCAGGCTGGGAGTTTTTAAAAGCCTCAGGAATCTTTTGCAGGTGTTTAGAGTTAATTAGTTGATTCAGATGATTAGGTTAATAGCTCGTTTAGAGAACCTTTTCATGATATGCTAATTTTTTTAGATAGGAATTTGGGGTTTTCATGAGCTGTATGCCAAAATCATCAATATTAAAACAATAAAAGGCTTGAACTACTTCAGTTGGTGTGTAATGAATCTAAAATATATGAAAGTCTAATGTTTATCAGTACATTACAGAAAATAATGAACTTTATCACAATATGCTAATTTTTTGAGAAGGACCTGTATATATGTATATATATATATATATATATATATATATATATATATATATATCTCAAACAAATAAAGTAGCAGCACACCACTAAATGCACTAAGACTGAGTGAACAGGTGAATATGTGAACAGGGTCAAATACATGACGCCAATACTTGCTAATAAGCGGTGAAGTAGCTCTTAGTGCATATTATTGATCAAAAATATGTCGGGCCCACCTACCAGACGACAAGGTAGCGTCTTATCAGATGTTCCATTTTTTGGTTATATGTATATTATAGAGGACTAGGAATCCTCTTTGGAACTTAGCACTCCCCGCCCATCCCCCATCCCTTAGTGTTTTTAATCAGAGTAACAATGGAGCTGGACACTCCGTGTTAGAGTAGGTCCCATCTGATAAGAAGCTACCTTGCCGTCATGTATTTGACCCTGTTCACACATTCACCTGTTCACTCAGTCTTAGTGCATTTAGTGGTGTGCTGCAACTTTATTTGTTTGCTGTATTATTTCTGGGTAGCTTGTCTCTGGAGGTGCTGTTCCGTTTTTTGGTTATATATATATATATATATATATATATATATACAGTGCAGACCAAAAGTTTGGACAAACCTTCTCATTCAAAGAGTTTTCTTTATTTTTATGACTATGAAAATTGTAGATTCACACTGAAGGCATCACAACTATGAATTAACACATGTGGAATTATATACATAACAAAAAAATGTGAAACAACTGAAAATATGTCATATTCTAGGTTCTTCAAAGTAGCCACCTTTTGCCTTGATTACTGCTTTGCACACTCTTGGCATTCTCTTGATGAGCTTCAAGAGGTAGTCACCTGAAATGGTTTTTACTTCACAGGTGTGCCCTGTCAGGTTTAATAAGTGGGATTTCTTGCCTTATAAATGGGGTTGGGACCATCAGTTGCGTTGTGGAGAAGTCAGGTGGATACACAGCTGATAGTCCTACTGAATAGACTGTTAGAATTTGTATTATGGCAAGAAAAAAGCAGCTAAGTAAAGAAAAACGAGTGGCCATCATTACTTTAAGAAATGAAGGACAGTCAGTCCAAAAAATTGGGAAAACTTTGAAAGTGTCCCCAAGTGCAGTCACAAAAACCATCAAGCGCTACAAAGAAACTGGCTCACATGCGGACCTGGCAGGAAAGGAAGACCAAGAGTCACCTCTGCTGCGGAGGATAAGTTTATCCGAGTCACCAGCCTCAGAAATCGCAGGTTAACAGCAGCTCAGATTATAGAGACCAGGTCAATGCCACACAGAGTTCTAGCAGCAGACACATCTCTAGAACAACTGTTAAGGGCTCTTTCACACCTGCGTTCTTGTCTTCCGGCATAGAGTTCCATCGTAGGGGCTCTATGCCGGAAGAATCCTGATCAGGATTATCCCCATGCATTCTGAATGGAGTGAAATACGTTCAGGATGCATCAGGATGTCTTCAGTTCCGGAACGGAACGTTTTTTGGCCGGAGAAAATACCGCAGCATGCTGCGCTTTTTGCTCCGGCCAAAAATTCTGAAGACTTGCCGCAAGGCCGGATCCGGAATGAATGCCCATTGAAAGGCATTGATCCGGATCCGGCCTTAAGCTAAACGTTGTTTCGGCGCATTGCCGGATCCGACGTTTAGCTTTTTTAGAGTGGGTACCATGGCTACCGGAACGCTTAAGTCCTGGCAGCCATGGTAAAGTGTAGCGGGGAGCGGGGGAGCAGCATACTTACCGTCCGTGCGGCTCCCGGGGCGCTCCAGAGTGACGTCAGGGCGCCCCACGCACATGGATGACGTGATCGCATGGTACGTCATCCATGTGCATGGGGCGCTCTGACGTCACTCTGGAGCGCCCTGGGAGCCGTGCGGACTGTAAGTATACTGCTCCCCCGATCCCCGCTCCTACTATGGCAACCAGGACTTTAATAGCGTTCTGGGTGCCATAGTAACACTGAAAGCATTTTGAAGACGGATCCGTCTTCAAATGCTTTCAGTACACTTGCGTTTTTCCGGATCCGGCGTGTAATTCCGGCAAGTGGAGTACACGCCGGATCCGGACAATGCAAGTGTGAAAGAGGCCTAAGAGGAGACTGTGTGAATCAGGCCTTCATAGTAGAATATCTGCTAGAAAACCACTGCTAAGGACAGACAACAAGCAGAAGAGACTTGTTTGGGCTAAAGAACACAAGGAATGGACATTAGATCAGTGGAAATCTGTGCTTTGGTCTGATCAGTCCAAATTTGAGATCTTTGGTTCCAACCACCGTGTCTTTGTGCGACGCAGAAAAGGTGAACGGATGGACTCTACATGCCTGGTTCCCACCATGAAGCATGGAGGAGGAGGTGTGATGGTGTGGGAGTGCTCTGCTGGTGACACTGTTAGGGATTTATTCAAAATTGAAGGCATACTGAACCAGCATGGCTACCACAGTATCTTGCAGCGGCATGCTATTCCATCCGGTTTGCGTTTAGTTGGACCATCATTTATTTTTCAACAGGACAATGACCCCAAACACACCTCCAGGCTGTCTAAGGGCTATTTGAAGATGAAGGAGAGTGATGGGGTGCTGCGCCAGATGACCTGGCCTCCACAGTCACCGGACCTGAACCCAATTGAGATGGTTTGGGGTGAGCTGGACCGCAGAGTGAAGGCAAAGGGGCCAACAAGTGCTAAGCATCTCTGGGAACTCCTTCAAGACTGTTGGAAGACCATTTCAGGTGACTACCTCTTGAAGCTCATCAAGAGAATGCCAAGAGTGTGCAAAGCAGTAATCAAAGCAAAAGGTGGCTACTTTGAAGAACCTAGAATATGACATATTTTCTGTTTCACACTTTTTTGTTATGTATATAATTCCACATGTGTTAATTCATAGTTTTGATGCCTTCAGTGTGAATCTACAATTTTCATAGTCATGAAAATAAAGAAAACTCTTTGAATGAGAAGGTGTGTCCAAACTTTTGGTCTGTACTATATATATGTTATGCACATAATACTTATATGATTTAGGTAACTTCCAAAGAACTGCTCAGGCTCTATTGGTTTTGTGCTGTAGGGTCCAAGAAGAAAAGAAGAATACTACTACAATGCTATTTTTCCTATCAGTTATAGACAGCACCTGGCACCCTGACGGACCCTATTAGTGAGTGGAGCCTATCGGGCACCGTTAGTATTTGTCATATCACAGATTCAGCATTGCTGTATCTTCCAGCATTGCGAAAATTGAGTTTGCAAGCCTCTCTAACACGAACAAAATTCTCACTACCCCCGGAGAACGTATCCGGAAGCGAGATTTTAGGCTCAGAACAAAATCCATGAACGCACGCAGAAACGGTCACCTCAAACTGAGAGACAGTTTTCTGGAGATCTGCTACCTCCAGTGAAAGACCCTGCATGCGGTCAATCAAGGTTGAAACCGGATTCATGCTCAAGACGGTTTTGGCGGTTTATAATGTCACGGATGGTGTTACAGAAAACTAGAAGACACAAATGAAGATCCGACTGACTTGATCCAAAACTAAGGAACAAAAGGGTAAGCCCTGTAACAGCCCTAGCTCTCTCCCTTACTGCTCAGCCTATGCAAAAATCTCAATGGTAGAAAATTGCATACCCTCGTTCCTCGACTGTATGACACCTGAACACCCTATAATAGTGAGGGGACACGACCGCCGGCTCCCTACACTTAATACGGAGGCAGTCAGGGTTACCTAGGATCAAGCCCATAGGAAAACAGAAATAAAGGAACAGACTTATCTTGTGGATGCAGCAATAACAGCTTCTAGCATCAGCACACTCCAGGAAGTTGCATAAACCGCAAGGTAAGACAGTATGGGGAGGAGATATATAGGGGGGCAATCACTGCTAATAGATGACAGCTGGGAGAGGGAGGAGAGATGTCAAAACAAAAGCAAAACAAAAGAAGATCATACCGAAGGTACTGAAGAACGTCTAACAGAACTTCTCAAAGATCTGGTGGTGACATGTGACCTGTAATTGACTGCAATGGTCATGTGTTCCCCGCATTGACAGATGGCGATCTCAGGGCAGCAGGGAGTGAAAGAGCTGGCCTAGGAGCGTTAGACACAGAATTCAGGCACAGGAACCAGGTACAGTAGGTATGATCTACACCGCCGTTGGGCCACTGTCTTACTCTTGGATAACCATTTTAACGGAGGTGAGGAAAGAAAATTTGCTTAGTTGCATTCTACTACCAAGTAGGCATAAGGAGTACTGTAAGCCATTCAATGCTCCTTTGAATATCTTTCAGAGAAACCCAGATGATGTTACCTGATCTAAAATACTCCGCACATGTACTAAGCATACTAGGGTCTCTCCATAATAAGAAAAAGTACCCCCTAGACAATAGATATATATTGCCCAGAAACCCTGACCAGAATGCTAGGCTCTCTCTCCCACACTCTCCCTTTTTGATTCACCCAAAATAAGTCACAAAAAATTGAAGTTTATTAGAATCAAATTTTTGCGGGAAATTTGTTTCTCATACGTAAATTACAACATTAAAAATGTTGTAAAGTCACTAAGTTATTCAATAAAATCTATCTGTATAATGTCACCTGCTGTTGGTTATTTTCTTTATTTCTCTCTCCGCCATGCTGATTTGGACACACATGCTCAGTTCCATCCTTCAACTTCAACTAATCAGGTGGTCGTCATACAGTGGCATCCATCACCAATAAGGTATTGTAACATTTATGGGGGAAAAAAAAGTATATTTTTAACATTTATTTGGTTTACTGAATACCATTTTATGGAATATCATCATCTACCATGCTAGTCCATACCTTATTTTGTAGTATACAAATACCAGCCAGATGCAGGCCAAAAGGTCACTCTCTTGGCCTCCACTTGGCTAATGTAGCCCTATGGATACATTCAGATGAGGAGCTTTCCTTGCACACACTAAATATACATTATAAATGTGATGTGAACCCAGCCACACCGGTATATTCCCTCTGCTGGACTTGGAAATGCACATTATTTTTGTGCTCAGAGGCCATCAGAAATTCCTCCCCCACACTAATCCTCGAGCCTGCCATTAATATGTTTACTATCTGTATATTACACAAAATGTATTGTTTTGAGGACTAAGGAATTTTGTGAACATTTTTGGATAGTCAGCACTTCTAATAAGATGTACAGCGAAGTTTAATGTTACTTTCTTATGTGCAATAAAACATATACCAGAGATTCTATGTGTCTGACACATAATACTAAGTGCTGTAATTCCCTTTAGCATGTTTTGTGACTTATTTAAAGGAATGGAAAATGTTTCAGGAGAGCTGCGTATATGCACAGCGATTTTGTCAAAGGAGTGCCTAGATTGCCTCTCAGACCAGGGCTGGCAGCTGTTCCATCAGTTTTATACACTGTCTATACTGTCACTGTATCTAATTTCATTGTTTAATACTTTTGAGGGGGCCCTGACCAAATCCTATAGTCCTCCTCCTCTTGGATGGGCCCCTTCTGGGTCAGGGCCCCAAAGCTGCAGCTTCCCCTATAACTACGACCCTGGTTTGCATTAATCTGCAGGTGACTGTGATACAGCTCCACAGATTGATTCCATCTGCATCTTTCTAAGCAATCTGTGGCCTCAGTCTTTTATCCAGACTCATACATTGTGCCACTATGTGGCCTCCTCATCTCCACACCATGTCACCTTGCCACTCATATTTTTCACCATTCTGCTGCTGATGCAGCTTAAAGTGATCACCAGGCCAACAATATAATTAAGTTTTAAGGACAAAACAGAAAAAAAAAATCAATTTTATAGGAAAAATTTATTGAAAACATTATTTTCTGTATATTTACTTGTATATAAAGTGCAAGTCCTGCCAAAAATTACAATGAAGAGTCATTCCGATACAACCTGTCAGGGGCGTAGCTAGAAATGACTGGGTCCCATAGCAAAAAATTTTATGGCCCTCCCCCCGGGATCTCCCACCCTCACATACTGTCACGGATGGTGTTGCAGAAAACTTGAAGACAACAAATGAGGATCCGACTGACTTGATCCCAAACTAAGGAACATAAGGGTGAGCCCTGTAAAAGCCCTAGCTCTCTCCCTGACTTCTCAGCCCATGCAAAATTCTCTATAATAGATAATTGCATGCCCTCGTGCCTCGACTGTGTGACACCTGAACACCCTATAATAGTGAGGGGACTTGACCACCGGCTCCCTACACTTAATACGGAGGGAGTCAGGGTCACCTAGGATCAAGCCAACAGGAAAATAAAAATAAAGGAACAGACTTATCTGTAGAAGCATCAGTTGCCGCATTCAGCATGCACACAATTTAGGAAGTTGTATAAACCGCAAAGTGATACAGTATGGGAGGGGATTTAAAGGGAAGCAATCAGTGCAACTAGATGACAGCTGAGCGAGGGAAACGAGATGACAAAACGAAAGCAAAACAAAAGAACTTCAAGCAAGACGTTCTGAAGAACGTCTGTCAGAGCTTCTCAGATATCTGGCGGTGAAACATACATCTCAGACCTCGCCAACGCATTTGTGCCAGTGCAGTAAATGTATAAATCTAAATGTCTGTGTGTTAAAGAAGATTGTTAAATTGTACAGGGGTCTGTAACACAAGAAGGTGAAAGTACATATCGTGGGGTGTGTATGTGTATTAGACAGAAGGTAGAGATATGTATCTTTTGTAGTTTGGGTATTAGGGAGAGTAAGAGGAATATATCTAGTTCTTATACACGTGTAGGTGAAGTTCTGAAGACTCAGGGGTGCTGACAGGCTTGGCCTCAGGGGTGCTGGCTTGCTTGGCCTCAGGGGTACCAGCTGGCTTGGCCTCAGGGGTGCTGGATGGCTTGGCCTCAGGGGTGCTGGCTGGCTTGGCCTCAGGGGGGCTGGCAGGCTTGGCCTCAGGGGGGCTGGCTGGCTTGGCCTAAGGGGTGCTGACAGGCTTGGCCGGGCAGAAGGAGTGTGGGAGACTGCAAGGCCTTTTTTCTCCAAGCTGCTCCGGAAAAAAAAAAAAGGCATTACACCTCATGTCAGACCACCAATCAGAACCCCAATGTTAATCAGACCTTAGCTGACAGCCCCAATAAGATCCCCAATGGTAAAAAGACCCCAATAAGACCTCAGATAACACCTCAGCTCAGACCCCAATATGAATGACCCCCAATCAGACCTCAGATAAGAACCCCATGCCTCATAGCAGCCCCCAGTGCCTCTTACCAGCCTCCAGTGCCTCTCACCATTAGGCCCCTAGTCCCTCTCACCAGCCCCCAGTGCCTCTCACCAGCCCCCAGTGCCTCCCCATTGGCCCCCAGTGCCTCCCCATCGGCCCCTAGTGCCTCTCCATCAGCCCCCAGTTTCTCTCACCAGCCCCCAGTGCCTTTCCATCAGCCCGCAGTGCCTCTCACCAGCCCCTAGTGCCTCTCCATAAACCCCCAGTGCCTCTCCACCAGTCCCCAGTGCCTCTCCACCAGCCCCCAGTGCCTCTCCATCAGCCCCAAGTACCCTCTCCATTAGGCCCCTAGTGCCTCTCACCAGCCCCCAGTACCCTTCTCCATCAGCCCCCAGTGCGACCTCCCCGGTATTTAAATCATTGGTGGGCAGTGCGCCCCCCCTGGTAATCATTGGTGGGCAGTGTGCCCTTCCCAGTATTAAAAATCATTGGTGGGCAGTGTGTTCCCCCTCCCCGGTAATCATTGGTGGGCAGTGTGCCCTCCCTCCGCCCTTCCCAGTATTAAAAATCATTGGTGGGAAGTGCGATCCCCGCCCCCCCCCTTCATTGGTGGCAGCGGCAGCTCCGATCAGAGTCCCAGCACTTTTATTGCTGGTGCTCCGATCGGTTACAATGGCAGCCAGTACGCTACTGAAGTCCTGGCTGCCATGGTCAGACTCAGTTACTCTGCAGAATACTTACATGCGCTGTGGCCGCTGAGCGCTCCTTCTTCTTGTAACTCACAGGTCAGTGCGGCGCATTGCTTATGCTTATAGCAATGCGCTGCAAAGACCTGTGACAAGTTACAAGAAGGAGGAGTGCCTGGCGGCCACAGTGCATGTAAGTATTCTATAGAGTAACTGGACATGGCAGCCAGGACTTCAGTAGCATCCTGGCTGCCATGGTAACCGATCAGAGCCCTAGCATTACACTGCTGTGACTCCGATCGGAACTGCCGCTGCCACCAATAAAGCAGAAGCGGGGGGTCGGGGGGCCGGGGCCCCTATCGCACCGCCACTCAAATTTATTTATTTTTTATCCTCAGCTGGCAGCCCGGGCCCCCCAGTGGCATAGGGCCCCATAGTCATTGCTATGGCTGCTATGGCAATCCCTACGCCACTGCAACCTGTATATCACATAAAGGAGGGCCTCATTCACATTGAGTTGCAGGCCTGCAGGTGAGCTGACCAAGTAAAAGATTTTAGGTGCGGGCCTGCTGGTGAGCTGACCCTGTAAAACATTATATTCGAGAGCCTGCTGCTGAACTGACCCTCTAAAACATTAGAGGCGAGGGGCTGCTGCTGAGCTGACACTCTAACACATTATATGCGATGGCCTGCTGCTGAGCTGACCCTTTAAAACATTAGGGGCGAGGGCCTGTTGCTGACCTGACGCTCTAAAACATTACATGTGAGGGCCTGCTGCTGAGCTGATGCTCTAAAACATTATATGCAATGGCCTGCTGCTGAACTGACCCTCTAAAACATTAGGGGCGAGGACCTTCTGCTGAACTGACCCTCTAAAACATTATGGGCGAGGGCCTGCTGCTGAACTGACCCTCTAAAACATTATGGGCGAGGGCCTGCTGCTGAGCTGACCCTCTAAAACATTAGGGGCGAGGACCTGCTGCTGAACTGACCCTCTAAAACATTATGGATGAGGGCCTGCTGCTAAACTGACCCTCTAAAACATTATGGGTGAGGGCCTGCTGCTGAGCTGACTCTATTAAAAAAATTAAAATGGAGGGAATATAGACAATCTGGATGAGGAGGAGGACGAGAAAACAAGATTCAACCATATACTCTGCATGAAAATATACTACTACAGTAGATTGAGTACATTATAAATGATAGATTGAAATTGCCATTATGTTCATCATCAGCTAAACTCTCCTCTGGTGGAGTTGAGAAGTCAGGGGCAATCCAGGCCTTGTTCATTTTTATCTGAGTCAACCTGTCAGCATTGCCAGTGGACAAGCGGATACGCTTATCTGTTATAATGCCACCAGCAGCACAAAAAATCTGCTCAGACAAAACGCTGGCGGCAGGGCAGGCTTGCACCTCCAAGGTGTAGATCGCAAGTTCGTGCCACGTGTCCAGCTTAGACGATCAGTAGTTGTAAGGCACTTAGGGATCATTTAGGACGCTGACACAGTCTATGTATTCCTTCACCATCTTCCAAAACTTTTCCCTCCTTTTATCACTAGGCCGCGCTTCAGGGTGAGATTGCTGGCGGGGTGTGCATGAAAGTGTCCCATACTTTGGAGAGTGTTGCCCTGCCTTTGTTGGAACTGCTGTGTATTAATCTTGTCTCGCTTCCACGGTTTCCTAAGGAAGTACAGACTCTGCCGCCAGCGTTGTCAGATGGAAAATTCTGGAGCAGTTTTCCAACAAGGATCTTCTGGTATTGGACCATTTTGCTCGTCCTCTCCACCAGAGGAATGAGAGATGAGAAGTTCTCTTTGTAGCGGGGGTCGAGAAGGGTGAACACCCAGTAATCCGTGTTATCTAAAATGCTGATAACGCGAGGGTCGCTGGAAAGGCAGCCTAACATAAAGTCAGTCATGTGTGCCAGATTACCAACAGGCAAGACGTCAATGTCGACATCAGGATGACTTTCCATCTCCTCATCCTCCTCCTCCTCCTCCTCTTCTGCCCATCCACGCTTAACAGATGGATTTAAAGTTCCATGGGTACTACCCTCTGTAGCATGGTCTAATTTGCGCTGAGAAGACAAACTGAGAGTGGGCTGGCTATCACCCTGTGTAATGTCCTCCCCCATTTCCTTGTCTGCCACATTCAGAGCGTCGTCCTTAATTGTGAGCAGCAATCGTTTGAGTAGACACAGCAGTGGGATGGTTACGCTGATAATAGCGTTATCGCCACTCACCATCTGTGTGGATTTATCAAAGTTTTTTAAAACCTCACAGAGGTCTGACATGAATGCCCACTCCTCGCTTGTGAATAGTGTCAGTTGACTCAAAAGGTGACGACCATGTTGCAGCTGGTATTCCACAACTGCCCTCTGCTGCTCACAAAGCCTGGCCAACATATGGAACGCAGGAACTAGTGCGTGCTCACGTCGCACAACAATCGGTGAGCTGGAAGGCGCAAGCGCTGCTGCATCGTTGACAGACCGGCTGAAGCTGTGGATGACTTCTGGAAATGGGCACACATGCTGCGCGCCTTCGCTAGAAGCTCTGGCAAATTGGGGTAGGTTTTGATAAACTGCTGAACCACTAAGTTTAAGATGTGGGCTAGGTATGGGATGTGTGTCAGGTTGCCGAGCTCCAAAGCCGCCACCAAGTTACAGCCATTGTCAGACACAACCATGCCTGGTTGTAGGATGAGTGGCGAGAGCCACAGCTCGGTCTGGTCCCTTATACCCTGCCACATCTCTGCAGTGGTGTGCTGTTTGTCCCCTAAACAGATCAACTTCAGCACGGCCTGTTGACGCTTACCCACAGCAGTGCTACACTGCTTCCAGCTAGCGACTGATGGCTGACTGCTGCTGGAGGTGGAAGTGGAGGAGGAGGCAGCGGAGGAGGAGAAGTGGGGGTTCGAGCCAGTAACATAGCTGCTGGCAGAGACCCTGATGGACGCAGGGCCCGCAATCCTGGGCATGGGTATCATCTGTGTCATATCAGGGTACAACTCACTCCCAACCTCCACAACATTCACCCAGTGTGCTGTCAGGGAAATGTAGTGTCCCTGGCCACCAGCACTTGTCCATGTGTCCGTGGTTAAGTGGACCGTGGACCTGCCCAGTAACTGCGTTGGTCAGGGCACTGGTGATGTTCTGGGACACATGCTGGTGTAAGGCGGGCATGGCACACAGTGAAAAATAGTGGCGGCTGCGGACTGCATAACGAGGGACGGCCGCCGACATCAGCCTGCGGAAGGCTTTAGTGTCCACAAGCCTAAATGGCAACATTTCAAGGGCCAGTAATTTCGAAAGTTGCGCATTTATTGCTATAGCCTGTGGGTGGTTGGGTGGGTATTTGTGCTTGCGTTCAAAAGACTGTGTTATGGACATTTGGATGCTGTGTTGGGAAAGGGAAGTGGATGTTGTTTCTGATGGTTTATGCGAAGGTCCAGGTGCAGGGCGAAGGGCATCCAGGCCTGCGCCTTCGACAGGGGATTGGCCAGCAGTGTGTAGCACAGAGGAAGAGGTGGCAGTGGTGTGACCAGCAGACCCAGATTCTGGACCCAGCCATTTGGCCCACTTGTTAGGATGCTTGGATGCCATGTGGTGGATCATGCTGGTGGTGGTGAGGTTGCTAGTATTCACGCCCCGACTCATTTTAGTACAACACAAGTTGCAAACTACCACTCTTTTGTCGTCTGCACTTTCCTCAAAAAAGCGCCATACTGCGGAACACCTACCCCTTGGCAAGGTAGATTTATGCATGGGGGTGTTTGGTGTAACAGTTGCGGGCCTGTTTGGTGTGGGCCGACTTCTCCCTTTTGCACCCCACTGCCTCTTCCAGCTGTTGCGGTGCTGAGTATCCCTCCTCCTCTGTACTGCTGTCCTCGCTTGGCTATTCATATTCCCATGTTGGGTCAGTGACCTCATCATCCACCACCTACTCTTCCACTTCCTGAATCTGCTCATCCTCCTGACTTGACCTAACCACAACTTCCTTGATTGGTAACTGTGTCTCATCATCATCCACCTCGTGAACGGATGATTACCATTTACCACCATCATCTTCTTGTGAAGGCTCAAGAGGTTGGGAATCAGGGCACAATATCTCAGGTCCCTCTTCAAGTGTGCTGGGCGCGAGGGCCAAATGTAATAGTGGCGTTGGATAGAGCTCCTCGGAATATCCGAGTGTGGGATCACTCATTTGGCAAGCCTCTCCATGGTGGGAGGAAGGATGATCAGAGAGGATTCGGTTGACCAGACTCTTGGCTACAAAAACTGGACTTGGTGGAGGAGAGAGTGGTGCTTAACCGACTGGAAGCATTATCTTCAGCAATCCAACCGACCAACTGTTCACACTGGTCCGACTTGGACAGTGTTGTCCTGCGCCGCCCAGCTAAGTTGGACATGAAGCTGGGTGCAGTGGATGTTTTTTTTTTCTGGTGCACTGGCATCAGGCACAGTTTCATTGTGCCCAGGGCCACGGCCTCTACGTGCACCATCAGCATGACACCCACTTCCCCGTCCCTTAGTGCTCACCTTCTTCATTTTAATGGTTTTGTCACTAGATGTGGCACAGATTGTTTTACAGTCCTCTAAAGACACAGTTTTCTGATGCAGGAAAGTATGTGTCACAGAAACACACAGAATATGGACACTAGATTAGGCCCAGATTTTTGGAATTTGCCTTAAAGAAACAGTTTTCTGATGCAGGATAGTATATGCAACAGACACACACAGAATATGGACACTAGATTAGGCCTAGATTTTAGGATTTTGACCTAAAGAAACTGTTTTCTGATGCAGGACAGTATATGTCACAGAAACACACAGAAAATGGACACTAGATTAGGCCCAGATTTTCCCTCAATGGCGATAAAATAAAATAAAAATCATACTTATCTCATCCGTTTGAGTGCAAAGAGATGTCCACCTCCATCTTGATTGAAGATGCCGTGCAAAATCCTGTGCACGTCCACGTATGACATCAGCACACCTGCCGACGTGATGACTTCGTCACAGGCCTGGCAAGATTTCACTCTGGATCTTTAATTAAGATGATGGTGGCCGGCTCTTTGCGATAAAATGGATGAGGGTAAGGTCTTTTACACACAACCATATGTATTTTGCGGACCACAAAAAATACGGATGACATCCGTGTGCATTCCGTATTTTGAGGAACGGAATAGCTGGCCCTTCATAGAACAGTATTATCCTTGTCTGTAATGCGAACAATAATAGGACATGTTCTATTTTTTTGCGGAACGGAAATACGGCAATACGAAAATGGAATGCAAACGGAGTACCTTCCGTTTTTTTGTGGACCCATTGAAATAAATTTAAAAAAACGCAACGAATACGGAATGTAAATACGTTCGTGTGCAAGAGGCCTAAGTATGATTTATTTTTTATTTTTTTCATTTTACACTCTAATGTTAATGTCAGATGCCGCGATCAGCTACGAATGCGGTAATCGCCGTTCCCTGTCATTTCACCCACCACTAACAAAGAAATGTGCTTCTTCGTTGTAAAATTCGGCGAAGCAGCCAAATCAAATTTTCTAATAATTCGCTCATCTCTATTCCTCTCACCTGAATCTGTTAATCAAAATGGAGAGAGAGGGGCTGACTGAGTTACCAGGCAGAGGAAGGGTGCACAGAATGGCTTGGGCCCGCCTTCAGGGCACTCAACTGCTTATTTGCATATGGATTAAAAGTACTTTTTCTCTAGAATAAAGCACTGGATCACCAAAGGAAAGGTATCCTGACATTCGGCTAAGCTAGCCCTGCAAGACATTGTACCTGGTTCCTCAGTGACAGACTCCCTTTTAATAGAATATGTGATTTTTAGAATTTGTATGCAGATTAAAAATTAGAATTCACCCCAAAAAATCTCTGCATAAATCTAATCTTCTTTTAAGGCCTCTTGCACACGAACGTGTGCGCCCAGTGGTTGTGCTGCAGCCCGCAAAATGTGGGCCACAATTCACTAGCACAGTCCGTGGGGCAGCTGCAGCAGATCGCGGACCTATTCACTTTAAAGGGTCCGCAAAGTGGCAGTTTCGTAAAAAGATAGGATGTGTTCTCTCTTTTTGCGGAATGGAAGTACTGAACGAAACCCCACGGAAGCACTCCGTAGTGCTTCCGTAGGGTTCCGTTCCATGCTTCCGTTCCGCACCATTCCGCATCTCCGGATTTGCGAACCCATTGAAGTGAATGGGTCCGCATCCGTGATGCGAAATGCTCACGGAACGGCACCTGTGTATTGCAGATCCGCAAATGCGTCCAAGAGGCCCAAGACTGATATTAACCTTTAAATGGATTACGTTTGTCAAACATCACTCCTTTTCACCAGCATCATGGTGGCTCGCTTGCAATAACTATTTTTATGCTTTTGACAATGACTGCTTATGCACATTTACCCCATTAGGCATATTTTATTTCAAGAATAACAGATTGTTGTACAGTTTTTATAGTAGATTTGGAGAGGCTATGTTTGCCTGTAAATTCAGATTTTAATACCAAGAAGCCATTTAAGCTGTGCTTAAGAAAGGAAAATGTTATTTCTTAAAATGCAATAGGAATATTAATAAAAATTAAAAAAAAAGACAGACAAAGTGCATGGAAAGAATAATTTGCTCGTTAGAAATTTGCAAATTATTTTTGTACCAGACTGTGTCCCCACCTCTTCTGGGAGTGCACAGAATACAAGCCTGCAGCACCGTATAGTCCATGGACCCCAAGGAATTAGCCAGGGCCTGCAAGTGCCATAGGCTGCGTGGAGAAACCTTTACGTGTGAGGGCTGCTGGGACGATTTAAAAACCTTTCTATATATTAATAGTGAGAGGAGAAGCCCCCAGAGGCGGCATTGTGAGTGGGTTGTTTGCAAATGCTTGTTTTATTTAAATTAAAAGAAAATGTTAAACTACCAGCCTGGAATCCGGTGGGAACGGATAATCAAATTCTGCCTTTTAGGCTGAAAAGAGGGAATTTTAATCAACATATAAATAACTCTTATTTTAATATAATTGTTGCATTAAAACAATTCCCATGCGCTTTAGTGAAATAATATCTGTCAAATCTGAGTTCTCTTCTTTCGATTTTAATTTGGAATTTTCTTTGATTTCTAAATGTATGCGACAAAGTAGCAGCATATATTATAATAGTAAGGCCCTGCTATCTGAAACGGCTCATTCCTTACATTTACCATAGAATAGTCATCATATTGTGACTAGAGTTGAGCGAACACCTGGATGTTCGGGTTCGAGAAGTTCGGCCGAACATCCCGGAAATGTTCGGGTTCGGGATCCGAACCCGATCCGAACTTCGTCCCGAACCCGAACCCCATTGAAGTCAATGGGGACCCGAACTTTTCGGCACTAAAACGGCTGTAAAACAGCCCAGGAAAGGGCTAGAGGGCTGCAAAAGGCAGCAACATGTAGGTAAATCCCCTGCAAACAAATGTGGATAGGGAAATTAATTAAAATAAAAATTAAATAAATAAAAATTAACCAAAATCAATTGGAGAGAGGTTCCATAGCAGAGAATCTGGCTTCCCGTCACCCACCACTGGAACAGTCCATTCTCAGATATTTAGGCCCCGGCACCCAGGCAGAGGAGAGAGGTCCCGTAACAGAGAATCTGTCTTCATGTCAGCAGAGAATTAGTCTGCATGTCATAGCAGAGAATGAGGCTTCACGTCAGCCACCACTGCAACAGTCCATTGGCATATATTTAGGCCTAGCACACAGGCAGAGGAGAGAGGTCCCGTAACAGAGAATCTGGCTTCATGTCAGCAGAGAATCAGTCTGCATGTCATAGCAGAGAATGAGGCTTCACGTCAGCCACCACTGCAACAGTCCATTGGCATATATTTAGGCCCAGCACACACACAGGCAGAGGAGAGAGGTCCCGTAACAGAGAATCTGTCTTCATGTCAGCAGAGAATTAGTCTGCATGTCATAGCAGAGAATGAGGCTTCACGTCACCCACCACTGCAACAGTCCATTGGCATATATTTAGGCCTAGCACACAGGCAGAGCAGAGAGGTCCCGTAACAGACAATCTGGCTTCATGACAGCAGAGAATCAGTCTGCATGTCATAGCAGAGAATGAGGCTTCACGTCACCCACCACTGCAACAGTCCATTGGCATATATTTAGGCCTAGCACACAGGCAGAGGAGAGAGGTCCCGTAACAGAGAATCTGTCTTCATGTCAGCAGAGAA
The DNA here is from genome assembly GCF_014858855.1 of Bufo gargarizans. NCBI lineage: Eukaryota > Metazoa > Chordata > Amphibia > Anura > Bufonidae > Bufo > Bufo gargarizans. Next base: position 663,428,194 of record NC_058081.1, read on the forward strand.
TCAGTCTGCATGTCATAGCAGAGAATGAGGCTTCACGTCAGCCACCACTGCAACAGTCCATTGGCATATATTTAGGCCCAGCACCCAGGCAGAGGAGGGAGGTCCCGTAACAGAGAATCTGTCTTCATGTCAGCAGAGAATTAGTCTGCATGTCATAGCAGAGAATGAGGCTTCACGTCAGCCACCACTGCAACAGTCCATTGGCATATATTTAGGCCCAGCACACACACAGGCAGAGGAGAGAGGTCCCGTAACAGAGAATCTGGCTTCATGTCAGCAGAGAATCAGTCTGCATGTCATAGCAGAGAATGAGGCTTCACGTCAGCCACCACTGCAACAGTCCATTGGCATATATTTAGGCCCAGCACACACACAGGCAGAGGAGAGAGGTCCCGTAACAGAGAATCTGGCTTCATGTCAGCAGAGAATCAGTCTGCATGTCATAGCAGAGAATGAGGCTTCACGTCAGCCACCACTGCAACAGTCCATTGGCATATATTTAGGCCCAGCACCCAGGCAGAGGAGGGAGGTCCCGTAACAGAGAATCTGTCTTCATGTCAGCAGAGAATTAGTCTGCATGTCATAGCAGAGAATGAGGCTTCACGTCAGCCACCACTGCAACAGTCCATTGGCATATATTTAGGCCTAGCACACAGGCAGAGGAGAGGTTCATTCAACTTTGGGTAGCATCGCAATATAATGGTAAAATGAAAATAAAAATAGGATTGAATGAGGAAGTGCCCTGGAGTCCAATAATATATGGTTATGGGGAGGTAGTTAATGTCTAATCTGGACAAGGGACGGACAGGTCCTGTGGGATCCATGCCTGGTTCATTTTTATGAACGTCAGCTTGTCCACATTGGCTGTAGACAGGCGGCTGCGTTTGTCTGTAATGACGCCCCCTGCCGTGCTGAATACACGTTCAGACAAAACGCTGGCTGCCGGGCAGGCCAGCACCTCCAAGGCATAAAAGGCTAGCTCTGGCCACGTGGACAATTTAGAGACCCAGAAGTTGAATGGGGCCGAACCATCAGTCAGTACGTGGAGGGGTGTGCACACGTACTGTTCCACCATGTTAGTGAAATGTTGCCTCCTGCTAACACGTTGCGTATCAGGTGGTGGTGCAGTTAGCTGTGGCGTGTTGACAAAAGTTTTCCACATCTCTGCCATGCTAACCCTGCCCTCAGAGGAGCTGGCCGTGACACAGCTGCCTTGGCGACCTCTTGCTCCTCCTCTGCCTTGGCCTTGGGCTTCCACTTGTTCCCCTGTGACATTTGGGAATGCTCTCAGTAGCGCGTCTACCAACGTGCGCTTGTACTCGCGCATCTTCCTATCACGCTCCAGTGCAGGAAGTAAGGTGGGCACATTGTCTTTGTAGCGTGGATCCAGCAGGGTGGCAACCCAGTAGTCCGCACAGGTTAAAATGTGGGCAACTCTGCTGTCGTTGCGCAGGCACTGCAGCATGTAGTCGCTCATGTGTGCCAGGCTGCCCAGGGGTAAGGACAAGCTGTCCTCTGTGGGAGGCGTATCGTCATCGTCCTGCCTTTCCCCCCAGCCACGCACCAGTGATGGACCCGAGCTGCGTTGGGTGCCACCCCGCTGTGACCATGCTTCATCCTCATCCTCCTCCACCTCCTCCTCATCCTCGTCCTCCTCGTCCTCCAGTAGTGGGCCCTGGCTGGCCACATTTGTACCTGGCCTCTGCTGTTGCAAAAAACCTCCCTCTGAGTCACTTCGAAGAGACTGGCCTGAAAGTGCTAAAAATGACCCCTCTTCCTCATCCTCCTCCTCCTCCTCCTGGGCCACCTCCTGTTCCATCATCGCCCTAAGTGTTTTCTCAAGGAGACATAGAAGTGGTATTGTAACGCTGATAACGGTGTCATCGCCACTGGCCATGTTGGTGGAGTACTCGAAACAGCGCAACAGGGCACACAGGTCTCGCATGGAGGCCCAGTCATTGGTGGTGAAGTGGTGCTGTTCTGTAGTGCGACTGACCCGTGCGTGCTGCAGCTGAAACTCCACTATGGCCTGCTGCTGCTCGCACAGTCTGTCCAGCATGTGCAAGGTGGAGTTCCACCTGGTGGGCACGTCGCATATGAGGCGGTGAGCGGGAAGGCCGAAGTTACGCTGTAGCGCAGACAGGCGAGCAGCGGCAGGATGTGAACGCCGGAAGCGCGAACAGACGGCCCGCACTTTATGCAGCAGCTCTGACATGTCGGGGTAGTTGTGAATGAACTTCTGCACCACCAAATTCAGCACATGCGCCAAGCAAGGGATGTGCGTCAAATTGGCTAGTCCCAGAGCTGCAACGAGATTTCGCCCATTATCACACACCACCAGGCCGGGCTTGAGGCTCACCGGCAGCAACCACTCGTCGGTCTGTTGTTCAATACCCCGCCACAACTCCTGTGCGGTGTGGGGCCTGTCCCCCAAACATATGAGTTTCAGAATGGCCTGCTGACGTTTACCCCGGGCTGTGCTGAAGTTGGTGGTGAAGGTGTGTGGCTGACTGGATGAGCAGGTGGAAGAAGAGGAGGAGGAAGCCGAGAAGGAGGAGGTGGCAACAGGAGGCAAAGAATGTTGCCCTGCGATCCTTGGCGGCGGCAGGACGTGCGCCAAACAGCTCTCCGCCTGGGGCCCAGCTGCCACTACATTTACCCAGTGTGCAGTTAGGGAGATATAGCGTCCCTGGCCGTGCTTACTGGTCCACGTATCTGTGGTTAGGTGGACCTTGCTACAGATGGCGTTGCGCAGTGCACACTTGATTTTATCGGATACTTGGTTGTGCAGGGAAGGCACGGCTCTCTTGGAGAAGTAGTGCCGGCTGGGAACAACATACTGTGGGACAGCAAGCGACATGAGCTGTTTGAAGCTGTCTGTGTCCACCAGCCTAAATGACAGCATTTCATAGGCCAGTAGTTTAGAAATGCTGGCATTCAGGGCCAGGGATCGAGGGTGGCTAGGTGGGAATTTACGCTTTCTATCAAATGTTTGTGAGATGGAGAGCTGAACGCTGGCGTGTGACATGGTTGAGACGCTTGGTGACGGAGGTGGTGGTGGTGGTGTTGGTGGTACATCCCCTGTTTGCTGGGCGGCAGGTGCCAACGTTCCTCCAGAGGCGGAGGAAGAGGCCGAGGCGGCAGCAGCAGAATAGGCCGAGGCGGCAGCAGCAGAAGAGGTAGCAGGGGGAGCCTGAGTGACTTCCTTGGTTTTAAGGTGTTTACTCCACTGCAGTTCATGCTTTGCATGCAGGTGCCTGGTCATGCAGGTTGTGCTCAGGTTCAGAACGTTAATGCCTCGCTTCAGGCTCTGATGGCACAGCGTGCAAACCACTCGGGTCTTGTCGTCAGCACATTGTTTGAAGAAGTGCCATGCCAGGGAACTCCTTGAAGCTGCCTTTGGGGTGCTCGGTCCCAGATGGCGGCGGTCAGTAGCAGGCGGAGTCTCTTGGCGGCGGGTGTTCTGCTTTTGCCCACTGCTCCCTCTTTTGCTACGCTGTTGGCTCGGTCTCACCACTGCCTCTTCCTCCGAACTGTGAAAGTCAGTGGCACGACCTTCATTCCATGTGGGGTCTAGGACCTCATCGTCCCCTGCATCGTCTTCCACCCAGTCTTGATCCCTGACCTCCTGTTCAGTCTGCACACTGCAGAAAGACGCAGCAGTTGGCACCTGTGTTTCGTCATCATCAGAGACATGCTGAGGTGGTATTCCCATGTCCTCATCATCAGGAAACATAAGTGGTTGTGCGTCAGTGCATTCTATGTCTTTCACCGCTGGGGAAGGGCTAGGTGGATGCCCTTGGGAAACCCTGCCAGCGGAGTCTTCAAACAGCATAAGAGACTGCTGCATAACTTGAGGCTGAGACAGTTTCCCTGGTATGCATGGGGGTGATGTGACAGACTGATGGGGTTGGTTTTCAGGCGCCATCTGTGCGCTTTCTGCAGAAGACTGGGTGGGAGATAATGTGAACGTGCTGGATCCACTGTCGGCCACCCAATTGACTAATGCCTGTACCTGCTCAGGCCTTACCATCCTTAGAACGGCATTGGGCCCCACCATATATCGCTGTAAATTCTGGCGGCTACTGGGACCTGAGGTAGTTGGTACACTAGGACGTGTGGATGTGGCAGAACGGCCACGTCCTCTCCCAGCACCAGAGGGTCCACTAACACCACCACGACCATGTCCACGTCCGCGTCCCTTACTAGATGTTTTTCTCATTGTTATGGTTCACCACAACAACAAATATATTATTTGGCCCAATGTATTGTATTCAAATTCAGCGGGATATAAATTTGAGGCCTAGTATTTAGGCGCTGGGTGACCGGTATGGATTTAGTGACAGAATTAGACTTGGAAATGCACAGAAGCGTGTGTGTGAAGTTATTCTGAATGACCCAATGTGCACCTTGAATATTATATACCCTTTTTGGGATAGATTTCAAATAGCTCTGATATAGCAGGAACCACTAAATTATGAAATTGCTAAATTGGGAATTGTACTTCAACCCAGAACAAAAAATGTGCTTTGACGGGCACTAAATAACTTTCCCAGCTACAACAGTACAGCGGTAACGAGAGATTTAGAGGGATTTAAATTTGAGGCCTAGTATTTAGGCGCTGGGTGACAGGTATGGGTTTAGTGACAGAATTAGACTTGGAAATACACAGTAGCGGGTGTGTGTGAAGTTATTCTGAATGACCCAATGTGCACCTTCAATATTATATACCCTTTTTGGGATAGATTTCAAATAGCTCTGATATAGCAGGAACCACTAAATTATGAAATTGCTAAATTGGGAATTGTACTTCAACCCAGAACAAAAAATGTGCTTTGACGGACACTAAATATCTTGCCCAGCAACAACAGTACAGCGGTGGGTAACGAGAGATTTAGAGGGATTTAAATTTGAGGCCTAGTATTTAGGCGCTGGGTGACAGGTATGGGTTTAGTGACAGAATTAGACTTGGAAATACACAGTAGCGGGTGTGTGTGAAGTTATTCTGAATGACCCAATGTGCACCTTCAATATTATATACCCTTTTAGGGATAGATTTCAAATAGCTCTGATATAGCAGGAACCACTAAATTATGAAATTGCTAAATTGGGAATTGTACTTCAACCCAGAACAAAAAATGTGCTTTGACGGACACTAAATATCTTGCCCAGCAACAACAGTACAGCGGTGGGTAACGAGAGATTTAGAGGGATTTAAATTTGAGGCCTAGTATTTAGGCGCTGGGTCACCGGTATGGATTTAGTGACAGAATTAGACTTGGAAATGCACAGAAGCGGTGTGTGTGAAGTTATTCTGAATGACCCTATGTGCACCTTCAATATTATATACCCTTTTAGGGATAGATTTCAAATAGCTCTGATATAGCAGAAACCACTAAATTATGAAATTGCTAAATTGGGAATTGTACTTCAACCCAGAACAAAAAATGTGCTTTGACGGACACTAAATATCTTGCCCAGCAACAACAGTACAGTGGTGGGTAACGAGAGATTTAGAGGGATTTAAATTTGAGGCCTAGTATTTAGGCGCTGGGTCACCGGTATGGATTTAGTGACAGAATTAGACTTGGAAATGCACAGAAGCGTGTGTGTGAAGTTATTCTGAATGACCCTATGTGCACCTTCAATATTATATACCCTTTTAGGGATAGATTTCAAATAGCTCTGATATAGCAGAAACCACTAAATTATGAAATTGCTAAATTGGGAATTGTACTTCAACCCAGAACAAAAAATGTGCTTTGACGGACACTAAATATCTTGCCCAGCAACAACAGTACAGCGGTGGGTAACGAGAGATTTAGAGGGATTTAAATTTGAGGCCTAGTATTTAGGCGCTGGGTCACCGGTATGGATTTAGTGACAGAATTAGACTTGGAAATACACAGTAAGCGGTGTGTGTGAAGTTATTCTGAATGACCCTATGTGCACCTTCAATATTATATACCCTTTTAGGGATAGATTTCAAATAGCTCTGATATAGCAGGAAACCACTAAATTATGAAATTGCTAAATTGGGAATTGTACTTCAACCCAGAACAAAAAATGTGCTTTGACGGACACTAAATATCTTGCCCAGCAACAACAGTACAGCGGTGGGTAACGAGAGATTTAGAGGGATTTAAATTTGAGGCCTAGTATTTAGGCGCTGGGTCACCGGTATGGATTTAGTGACAGAATTAGACTTGGAAATGCACAGTAAGCGGTGTGTGTGAAGTTATTCTGAATGACCCTATGTGCACCTTCAATATTATATACCCTTTTAGGGATAGATTTCAAATAGCTCTGATATAGCAGAAACCACTAAATTATGAAATTGCTAAATTGGGAATTGTACTTCAACCCAGAACAAAAAATGTGCTTTGACGGACACTAAATATCTTGCCCAGCAACAACAGTACAGCGGTGGGTAACGAGAGATTTAGAGGGATTTAAATTTGAGGCCTAGTATTTAGGCGCTGGGTCACCGGTATGGATTTAGTGACAGAATTAGACTTGGAAATGCACAGAAGCGTGTGTGTGAAGTTATTCTGAATGACCCTATGTGCACCTTCAATATTATATACCCTTTTAGGGATAGATTTCAAATAGCTCTGATATAGCAGAAACCACTAAATTATGAAATTGCTAAATTGGGAATTGTACTTCAACCCAGAACAAAAAATGTGCTTTGACGGACACTAAATATCTTGCCCAGCAACAACAGTACAGCGGTGGGTAACGAGAGATTTAGAGGGATTTAAATTTGAGGCCTAGTATTTAGGCGCTGGGTCACCGGTATGGATTTAGTGACAGAATTAGACTTGGAAATGCACAGAAGCGTGTGTGTGAAGTTATTCTGAATGACCCTATGTGCACCTTCAATATTATATACCCTTTTAGGGATAGATTTCAAATAGCTCTGATATAGCAGAAACCACTAAATTATGAAATTGCTAAATTGGGAATTGTACTTCAACCCAGAACAAAAAATGTGCTTTGACGGACACTAAATATCTTGCCCAGCAACAACAGTACAGTGGTGGGTAACGAGAGATTTAGAGGGATTTAAATTTGAGGCCTAGTATTTAGGCGCTGGGTCACCGGTATGGATTTAGTGACAGAATTAGACTTGGAAATGCACAGAAGCGGTGTGTGTGAAGTTATTCTGAATGACCCTATGTGCACCTTCAATATTATATACCCTTTTAGGGATAGATTTCAAATAGCTCTGATATAGCAGAAACCACTAAATTATGAAATTGCTAAATTGGGAATTGTACTTCAACCCAGAACAAAAAATGTGCTTTGACGGACACTAAATATCTTGCCCAGCAACAACAGTACAGCGGTGGGTAACGAGAGATTTAGAGGGATTTAAATTTGAGGCCTAGTATTTAGGCGCTGGGTGACAGGTATGGGTTTAGTGACAGAATTAGACTTGGAAATACACAGTAGCGGGTGTGTGTGAAGTTATTCTGAATGACCCAATGTGCACCTTCAATATTATATACCCTTTTTGGGATAGATTTCAAATAGCTCTGATATAGCAGGAACCACTAAATTATGAAATTGCTAAATTGGGAATTGTATTTCAACCCAGAACAAGAAATGTGCTTGAACGGACACTAAATAACTCGCCCAGCTACAGCACTAGGGACAGATTTAGCTGGATATAAATTTGAGGCCTAGTATTTAGGCGCTGGGTGACCGGTATGGATTTAGTGACAGAATTAGACTGGGATATGGCCAAAAAATGAACAGACTATTGCTGGTTAAATGCACTTGGTGTGACAGCTTCACCCTGATGTAGGCTTTAGCCAAAAAACAACCACACCATTGAGGGTTAAATGCACTTGGTGACAGGCGCAGCTTGCCCCTGATTTTGTATATGGCCAAAAAATGAACAGACTATTGCTGGTTAAATGCACTTGGTGTGACAGCTTCACCCTGATGTAGGCTTTAGCCAAAAAACAACCACACCATTGAGGGTTAAATGCACTTGGTGACAGGCGCAGCTTGCCCCTGATTTTGTATATGGCCAAAAAATGAACAGACTATTGCTGGTTAAATGCACTTGGTGTGACAGCTTCACCCTGATGTAGGCTTTAGCCAAAAAACAACCACACCATTGAGGGTTAAATGCACTTGGTGACAGGCGCAGCTTGCCCCTGATTTTGTATATGGCCAAAAAATGAACAGACTATTGCTGGTTAAATGCACTTGGTGTGACAGCTTCACCCTGATGTAGGCTTTAGCCAAAAAACAACCACACCATTGAGGGTTAAATGCACTTGGTCGCAGCTTGTGCTGGCGCACCACAAGACACAAAATGGCCGCCGATCACCCCAGAAAAATGAGACTGACAAACGGTCTGTGCAGCCTAAAAACAGTGAGCAATTGAGGATCAGCAGCTCAATGATCCACAGCTGCAGATCGATCAGTTAATCAAGTCCTTTGGAGGAGTTAATCTGCCTAATCTCGCCCTACTGTCGCAGCCGCAACCTCTCCCTACGCTAATCAGAGCAGAGTGACGGGCGGCGCTATGTGACTCCAGCTTAAATAGAGGCTGGGTCACATGGTGCTCTGGCCAATCACAGCCATGCCAATAGTAGGCATGGCTGTGATGGCCTCTTGGGGCAAGTAGTATGACGCTTGTTGATTGGCTGCTTTGCAGCCTTTCAAAAAGCGCCAAGAAAGCGTCACAAAAGCGCGAAGAAAGCGACGAACACCGAACCCGAACCCGGACTTTTACGAAAATGTCCGGGTTCGGGTCCGTGTCACGGACACCCCAAAATTCGGTACGAACCCGAACTATACAGTTCGAGTTCGCTCATCCCTAATTGTGACCTGTTGTTTAAATAAAGTTTTTATTTTAAACACTCTTTCAAAGAATTTTGGGCGGCTGTATTTAATTTTCTGTGTCACCATCTATATTTTAAAAAATCCTAAAATCTTGCAATTTTGACCCTGGCCACCAAGCCTAATAATAGGCACCATGTATTGGTCTGTGCAGATCACTTTTCAGCAGTCATCTCATTATCTTCACAGGCAAATATTACCCATATATAGATAACACAGTATCCACCATTCAAAACAGGTAATATTTCATCTTATCTTCTCCCTCTTGCCCTCCTCACAGAGCATGCCTTAAATCACTCTCCCGTAGAAGTCAATGAGTTTTCCTCCTGTCCATTGGGTCTGGGGCTGCCGTAAAGCATAATTCTAAAAGCTGTTAACAGCTCAGGCAAGATGGCAGCTCCTATAATCATGTTCAGGAAATAGAATTAAAAAAAATCTGCCATCAGAAAATATAAATCTGGTTTAAACTGGCACAACATCATTTTGGGGACAGATTCCCTTTAAAGATACAACTGTGCTAAAAATATTATCTTTTTTGGACCCAGAAATCTAACAGAACTTATATGACTTTTTTGTATCTGTTTTTGTTAAAGGGAATGTGTCATCAATATTTTTGATTATTTACACTAGGAGATTTATTAATCTGAAATACGCCTAAATTAGGCTATCTGTGACTTTTTAGACGTAGAAAATGGTCTAAATGTAAGACAGCACAGAAGCTGGCACTAGATAAGCCCAAGTTATGGAGTATCCTGCGCCTCTTTATTACTGCGGTATCCACCGCCAGCTATGGGCCTTTATTAAGAGTTTAAGAATTTTTTATACCGCCTCCAGTGATTAATTGGACAAAGATCTTGCCTGGGCTGTTTCTCTGTGCTGTGAACAGCAGGTCAAAGATTTTCTCTACAGCAGCCACAAGAAACCACATCATCTATTGACTTATATGGGAGCATTGTGAGCAGGCTCTGTAATATACTGCATGCAGGTCAATGTTGAGCAGAGAGAGTGCCGATCTGTGACCATCTAAGTGTCACAAGACTCCTTTAACCACTTTCCGACCACCCGTTGACTATATACTGTACGTTTGGGCGGTTATCAAGCAATTGTGCAAGGACATTTTTAGACCCCAGCAGTCATGTGACAGGTCCCTAGCTGCTGGGTTTTATCAGACCCAGATTAGCTCTACAGAGAGGTTGTACAACATCTAGTTAAGAAAAAACACCTACTGCCACACTAACAGTCCGAACCCATATCAAAGTGACCACTGTTAAAGGGGACATACTTTTCTTCTTTCTGCTCGTTTACATACACTTCTGCAAACAACATACCATGATAAATGCCCAGTGTACTGTAATCCATCTGTAATACCTTCAGAACTGCTAGGCCAAAATGAAAGACTTCTCAAAGGGGCCATTCTCATCAAAGAACTTTGTGGCATATTGCAGGATCTTTTCATGTAAGCCATCTTCCTGACTAGATTTCTCTTCCTGAGAACTGCAGGATCTACTCACCTGTAGGGATGAGCGAACTCGAACTGTATAGTTCGGGTTCGTACCGAATTTTGGGGTGTCCGTGACACGGACCCGAACCCGGACATTTTCGTAAAAGTCCGGGTTCGGGTTCGGTGTTCGTCGCTTTCTTCGCGCTTTTGTGACGCTTTCTTGGCGCTTTTTGAAAGGCTGCAAAGCAGCCAATCAACAAGCGTCATACTACTTGCCCCAAGAGGCCATCACAGCCATGCCTACTATTGGCATGGCTGTGATTGGCCAGAGCACCATGTGACCCAGCCTCTATTTAAGCTGGAGTCACATAGCGCCGCCCGTCACTCTGCTCTGATTAGCGTAGGGAGAGGTTGCGGCTGCGACAGTAGGGCGAGATTAGGCAGATTAACTCCTCCAAAGGACTTGATTAACTGATCGATCTGCAGCTGTGGATCATTGAGCTGCTGATCCTCAATTGCTCACTGTTTTTAGGCTGCACAGACCGTTTGTCAGTCACATTTTTCTGGGGTGATCGGCGGCCATTTTGTGTCTTGTGGTGCGCCAGCACAAGCTGCGACCAAGTGCATTTAACCCTCAATGGTGTGGTTGTTTTTTGGCTAAAGCCTACATCAGGGTGAAGCTGTCACACCAAGTGCATTTAACCAGCAATAGTCTGTTCATTTTTTGGCCATATACAAAATCAGGGGCAAGCTGCGCCTGTCACCAAGTGCATTTAACCCTCAATGGTGTGGTTGTTTTTTGGCTAAAGCCTACATCAGGGTGAAGCTGTCACACCAAGTGCATTTAACCAGCAATAGTCTGTTCATTTTTTGGCCATATACTAAATCAGGGGCAAGCTGCGCCTGTCACCAAGTGCATTTAACCCTCAATGGTGTGGTTGTTTTTTGGCTAAAGCCTACATCAGGGTGAAGCTGTCACACCAAGTGCATTTAACCAGCAATAGTCTGTTTATTTTTTGGCCATATCCCAGTCTAATTCTGTCACTAAATCCATACCGGTCACCCAGCGCCTAAATACTAGGCCTCAAATTTATATCCAGCTAAATCTGTCCCTAGTGCTGTAGCTGGGCGAGTTATTTAGTGTCCGTTCAAGCACATTTCTTGTTCTGGGTTGAAATACAATTCCCAATTTAGCAATTTCATAATTTAGTGGTTTCTGCTATATCAGAGCTATTTGAAATCTATCCCTAAAAGGGTATATAATATTCAAGGTGCACATTGGGTCATTCAGAATAACTTCACACACACCCGCTACTGTGTATTTCCAAGTCTAATTCTGTCACTAAACCCATACCTGTCACCCAGCGCCTAAATACTAGGCCTCAAATTTATATCCCGCTAAATCTGTCCCTAGTGCTGTAGCTGGGCGAGTTATTTAGTGTCCGTTCAAGCACATTTCTTGTTCTGGGTTGAAATACAATTCCCAATTTAGCAATTTCATAATTTAGTGGTTTCTGCTATATCAGAGCTATTTGAAATCTATCCCTAAAAGGGTATATAATATTCAAGGTGCACATTGGGTCATTCAGAATAACTTCACACACACCCGCTACTGTGTATTTCCAAGTCTAATTCTGTCACTAAACCCATACCTGTCACCCAGCGCCTAAATACTAGGCCTCAAATTTATATCCCGCTAAATCTGTCCCTAGTGCTGTAGCTGGGCGAGTTATTTAGTGTCCGTTCAAGCACATTTCTTGTTCTGGGTTGAAATACAATTCCCAATTTAGCAATTTCATAATTTAGTGGTTTCTGCTATATCAGAGCTATTTGAAATCTATCCCTAAAAGGGTATATAATATTCAAGGTGCACATTGGGTCATTCAGAATAACTTCACACACACCCGCTACTGTGTATTTCCAAGTCTAATTCTGGCACTAAACCCATACCTGTCACCCAGCGCCTAAATACTAGGCCTCAAATTTATATCCCGCTAAATCTGTCCTTAGTGCTGTAGCTGGGCGAGTTATTTAGTGTCCGTTCAAGCACATTTCTTGTTCTGGGTTGAAATACAATTCCCAATTTAGCAATTTCATAATTTAGTGGTTTCTGCTATATCAGAGCTATTTGAAATCTATCCCTAAAAGGGTATATAATATTCAAGGTGCACATTGGGTCATTCAGAATAACTTCACACACACCCGCTACTGTGTATTTCCAAGTCTAATTCTGGCACTAAACCCATACCTGTCACCCAGCGCCTAAATACTAGGCCTCAAATTTATATCCCGCTAAATCTGTCCTTAGTGCTGTAGCTGGGCGAGTTATTTAGTGTCCGTTCAAGCACATTTCTTGTTCTGGGTTGAAATACAATTCCCAATTTAGCAATTTCATAATTTAGTGGTTTCTGCTATATCAGAGCTATTTGAAATCTATCCCTAAAAGGGTATATAATATTCAAGGTGCACATTGGGTCATTCAGAATAACTTCACACACACCCGCTACTGTGTATTTCCAAGTCTAATTCTGGCACTAAACCCATACCTGTCACCCAGCGCCTAAATACTAGGCCTCAAATTTATATCCCGCTAAATCTGTCCTTAGTGCTGTAGCTGGGCGAGTTATTTAGTGTCCGTTCAAGCACATTTCTTGTTCTGGGTTGAAATACAATTCCCAATTTAGCAATTTCATAATTTAGTGGTTTCTGCTATATCAGAGCTATTTGAAATCTATCCCTAAAAGGGTATATAATATTCAAGGTGCACATTGGGTCATTCAGAATAACTTCACACACACCCGCTACTGTGTATTTCCAAGTCTAATTCTGGCACTAAACCCATACCTGTCACCCAGCGCCTAAATACTAGGCCTCAAATTTATATCCCGCTAAATCTGTCCTTAGTGCTGTAGCTGGGCGAGTTATTTAGTGTCCGTTCAAGCACATTTCTTGTTCTGGGTTGAAATACAATTCCCAATTTAGCAATTTCATAATTTAGTGGTTTCTGCTATATCAGAGCTATTTGAAATCTATCCCTAAAAGGGTATATAATATTCAAGGTGCACATTGGGTCATTCAGAATAACTTCACACACACCCGCTACTGTGTATTTCCAAGTCTAATTCTGGCACTAAACCCATACCTGTCACCCAGCGCCTAAATACTAGGCCTCAAATTTATATCCCGCTAAATCTGTCCTTAGTGCTGTAGCTGGGCGAGTTATTTAGTGTCCGTTCAAGCACATTTCTTGTTCTGGGTTGAAATACAATTCCCAATTTAGCAATTTCATAATTTAGTGGTTTCTGCTATATCAGAGCTATTTGAAATCTATCCCTAAAAGGGTATATAATATTCAAGGTGCACATTGGGTCATTCAGAATAACTTCACACACACCCGCTACTGTGTATTTCCAAGTCTAATTCTGGCACTAAACCCATACCTGTCACCCAGCGCCTAAATACTAGGCCTCAAATTTATATCCCGCTAAATCTGTCCCTAGTGCTGTAGCTGGGCGAGTTATTTAGTGTCCGTTCAAGCACATTTCTTGTTCTGGGTTGAAATACAATTCCCAATTTAGCAATTTCATAATTTAGTGGTTTCTGCTATATCAGAGCTATTTGAAATCTATCCCTAAAAGGGTATATAATATTCAAGGTGCACATTGGGTCATTCAGAATAACTTCACACACACCCGCTACTGTGTATTTCCAAGTCTAATTCTGGCACTAAACCCATACCTGTCACCCAGCGCCTAAATACTAGGCCTCAAATTTATATCCCGCTAAATCTGTCCCTAGTGCTGTAGCTGGGCGAGTTATTTAGTGTCCGTTCAAGCACATTTCTTGTTCTGGGTTGAAATACAATTCCCAATTTAGCAATTTCATAATTTAGTGGTTTCTGCTATATCAGAGCTATTTGAAATCTATCCCTAAAAGGGTATATAATATTCAAGGTGCACATAGGGTCATTCAGAATAACTTCACACACCCGCTACTGTGCATTTCCAAATCTAATTCTGTCACTAAACCCATACCTGTCACCCAGCGCCTAAATACTAGGCCTCAAATTTATATCCCGCTAAATCTCTCGTTACCGCTGTCCTGTTGTGGCTGGGAAAGTTATTTAGTGTCCGTCAAAGCACATTTTTTGTTCTGGGTTGAAATACAATTCCCAATTTAGCAATTTCATAATTTAGTCGTTTCTGCTATATCAGAGCTATTTGAAATCTATCCCTAAAAGGGTAGATCATATTGAAGGTGCACATAGGGTCATTCAGAATAACTTCACACACACGCTTCTGTGCATTTCCAAGTCTAATTCTGTCACTAAATCCATACCGGTCACCCAGCGCCTAAATACTAGGCCTCAAATTTATATCCCGCTGAATTTGAATACAATACATTGGGCCAAATAATATATTTGTTGTTGTGGTGAACCATAACAATGAGAAAAACATCTAGTAAGGGACGCGGACGTGGACATGGTCGTGGTGGTGTTAGTGGACCCTCTGGTGCTGGGAGAGGACGTGGCCGTTCTGCCACATCCACACGTCCTAGTGTACCAACTACCTCAGGTCCCAGTAGCCGCCAGAATTTACAGCGATATATGGTGGGGCCCAATGCCGTTCTAAGGATGGTAAGGCCTGAGCAGGTACAGGCATTAGTCAATTGGGTGGCCGACAGTGGATCCAGCACGTTCACATTATCTCCCACCCAGTCTTCTGCAGAAAGCGCACAGATGGCGCCTGAAAACCAACCCCATCAGTCTGTCACATCACCCCCATGCATACCAGGGAAACTGTCTCAGCCTCAAGTTATGCAGCAGTCTCTTATGCTGTTTGAAGACTCCGCTGGCAGGGTTTCCCAAGGGCATCCACCTAGCCCTTCCCCAGCGGTGAAAGACATAGAATGCACTGACGCACAACCACTTATGTTTCCTGATGATGAGGACATGGGAATACCACCTCAGCATGTCTCTGATGATGACGAAACACAGGTGCCAACTGCTGCGTCTTTCTGCAGTGTGCAGACTGAACAGGAGGTCAGGGATCAAGACTGGGTGGAAGACGATGCAGGGGACGATGAGGTCCTAGACCCCACATGGAATGAAGGTCGTGCCACTGACTTTCACAGTTCGGAGGAAGAGGCAGTGGTGAGACCGAGCCAACAGCGTAGCAAAAGAGGGAGCAGTGGGCAAAAGCAGAACACCCGCCGCCAAGAGACTCCGCCTGCTACTGACCGCCGCCATCTGGGACCGAGCACCCCAAAGGCAGCTTCAAGGAGTTCCCTGGCATGGCACTTCTTCAAACAATGTGCTGACGACAAGACCCGAGTGGTTTGCACGCTGTGCCATCAGAGCCTGAAGCGAGGCATTAACGTTCTGAACCTGAGCACAACCTGCATGACCAGGCACCTGCATGCAAAGCATGAACTGCAGTGGAGTAAACACCTTAAAACCAAGGAAGTCACTCAGGCTCCCCCTGCTACCTCTTCTGCTGCTGCCGCCTCGGCCTATTCTGCTGCTGCCGCCTCGGCCTCTTCCTCCGCCTCTGGAGGAACGTTGGCACCTGCCGCCCAGCAAACAGGGGATGTACCACCAACACCACCACCACCACCTCCGTCACCAAGCGTCTCAACCATGTCACACGCCAGCGTTCAGCTCTCCATCTCACAAACATTTGATAGAAAGCGTAAATTCCCACCTAGCCACCCTCGATCCCTGGCCCTGAATGCCAGCATTTCTAAACTACTGGCCTATGAAATGCTGTCATTTAGGCTGGTGGACACAGACAGCTTCAAACAGCTCATGTCGCTTGCTGTCCCACAGTATGTTGTTCCCAGCCGGCACTACTTCTCCAAGAGAGCCGTGCCTTCCCTGCACAACCAAGTATCCGATAAAATCAAGTGTGCACTGCGCAACGCCATCTGTGGCAAGGTCCACCTAACCACAGATACGTGGACCAGTAAGCACGGCCAGGGACGCTATATCTCCCTAACTGCACACTGGGTAAATGTAGTGGCAGCTGGGCCCCAGGCGGAGAGCTGTTTGGCGCACGTCCTTCCGCCGCCAAGGATCGCAGGGCAACATTCTTTGCCTCCTGTTGCCACCTCCTCCTTCTCGGCTTCCTCCTCCTCTTCTTCCACCTGCTCATCCAGTCAGCCACACACCTTCACCACCAACTTCAGCACAGCCCGGGGTAAACGTCAGCAGGCCATTCTGAAACTCATATGTTTGGGGGACAGGCCCCACACCGCACAGGAGTTGTGGCGGGGTATAGAACAACAGACCGACGAGTGGTTGCTGCCGGTGAGCCTCAAGCCCGGCCTGGTGGTGTGTGATAATGGGCGAAATCTCGTTGCAGCTCTGGGACTAGCCAATTTGACGCACATCCCTTGCTTGGCGCATGTGCTGAATTTGGTGGTGCAGAAGTTCATTCACAACTACCCCGACATGTCAGAGCTGCTGCATAAAGTGCGGGCCGTCTGTTCGCGCTTCCGGCGTTCACATCCTGCTGCTGCTCGCCTGTCTGCGCTACAGCGTAACTTCGGCCTTCCCGCTCACCGCCTCATATGCGACGTGCCCACCAGGTGGAACTCCACCTTGCACATGCTGGACAGACTGTGCGAGCAGCAGCAGGCCATAGTGGAGTTTCAGCTGCAGCACGCACGGGTCAGTCGCACTACAGAACAGCACCACTTCACCACCAATGACTGGGCCTCCATGCGAGACCTGTGTGCCCTGTTGCGCTGTTTCGAGTACTCCACCAACATGGCCAGTGGCGATGACACCGTTATCAGCGTTACAATACCACTTCTATGTCTCCTTGAGAAAACACTTAGGGCGATGATGGAAGAGGAGGTGGCCCAGGAGGAGGAGGAGGAGGAGGAGGAAGAGGGGTCATTTTTAGCACTTTCAGGCCAGTCTCTTCGAAGTGACTCAGAGGGAGGTTTTTGGCAACAGCAGAGGCCAGGTACAAATGTGGCCAGCCAGGGCCCACTACTGGAGGACGAGGAGGACGAGGATGAGGAGGAGGTGGAGGAGGATGAGGATGAAGCATGGTCACAGCGGGGTGGCACCCAACGCAGCTCGGGTCCATCACTGGTGCGTGGCTGGGGGGAAAGGCAGGACGATGACGATACGCCTCCCACAGAGGACAGCTTGTCCTTATCCCTGGGCAGCCTGGCACACATGAGCGACTACATGCTGCAGTGCCTGCGCAACGACAGCAGAGTTGCCCACATTTTAACCTGTGCGGACTACTGGGTTGCCACCCTGCTGGATCCACGCTACAAAGACAATGTGCCCACCTTACTTCCTGCACTGGAGCGTGATAGGAAGATGCGCGAGTACAAGCGCACGTTGGTAGACGCGCTACTGAGAGCATTCCCAAATGTCACAGGGGAACAAGTGGAAGCCCAAGGCCAAGGCAGAGGAGGAGCAAGAGGTCGCCAAGGCAGCTGTGTCACGGCCAGCTCCTCTGAGGGCAGGGTTAGCATGGCAGAGATGTGGAAAACTTTTGTCAACACGCCACAGCTAACTGCACCACCACCTGATACGCAACGTGTTAGCAGGAGGCAACATTTCACTAACATGGTGGAACAGTACGTGTGCACACCCCTCCACATACTGACTGATGGTTCGGCCCCATTCAACTTCTGGGTCTCTAAATTGTCCACGTGGCCAGAGCTAGCCTTTTATGCCTTGGAGGTGCTGGCCTGCCCGGCAGCCAGCGTTTTGTCTGAACGTGTATTCAGCACGGCAGGGGGCGTCATTACAGACAAACGCAGCCGCCTGTCTACAGCCAATGTGGACAAGCTGACGTTCATAAAAATGAACCAGGCATGGATCCCACAGGACCTGTCCGTCCCTTGTCCAGATTAGACATTAACTACCTCCCCATAACCATATATTATTGGACTCCAGGGCACTTCCTCATTCAATCCTATTTTTATTTTCATTTTACCATTATATTGCGATGCTACCCAAAGTTGAATGAACCTCTCCTCTGCCTGTGTGCTAGGCCTAAATATATGCCAATGGACTGTTGCAGTGGTGGCTGACATGAAGCCTGATTCTCTGCTATGACATGCAGACTAATTCTCTGCTGACATGAAGCCAGATTGTCTGTTACGGGACCTCTCTCCTCTGCCTGGGTGCTGGGCCTAAATTTATGACAATGGACTGTTGCAGTGGTGGCTGACGTGAAGCCTGATTCTCTGCTATGACATGCAGACTGATTCTCTGCTGTCATGAAGCCAGATTGTCTGTTACGGGACCTCTCTGCTCTGCCTGTGTGCTAGGCCTAAATATATGCCAATGGACTGTTGCAGTGGTGGGTGACGTGAAGCCTGATTCTCTGCTATGATATGAAGACTGATTCTCTGCTGACATGAAGCCAGATTGTCTGTTACGGGACCTTTCTCCTCTGCCTGGGTTCTGGGCCTAAATATATGCCAATGGACTGTTGCAGTGGTGGGTGACGTGAAGCCTGATTCTCTGCTATGATATGAAGACTGATTCTCTGCTGACATGAAGCCAGATTGTCTGTTACGGGACCTTTCTCCTCTGCCTGGGTTCTGGGCCTAAATTTATGAAAATTGACTCTTACAGTGGTGGGTAACGTGAAGCCTGATTCTCTGCTATGATATGAAGACTGATTCTCTGCTGACATGAAGCCAGATTGTCTGTTACGGGACCTTTCTCCTCTGCCTGGGTTCTGGGCCTAAATTTATGAAAATTGACTCTTACAGTGGTGGGTGACGTGAAGCCTGATTCTCTGCTATGATATGAAGACTGATTCTCTGCTGACATGAAGCCAGATTGTCTGTTACGGGACCTTTCTCCTCTGCCTGGGTTCTGGGCCTAAATTTATAAAAAATTGACTCTTACAGTGGTGGGTGACGTGAAGCCTGATTCTCTGCTATGATATGAAGACTGATTCTCTGCTGACATGAAGCCAGATTGTCTGTTACGGGACCTTTCTCCTCTGCCTGGGTTCTGGGCCTAAATTTATGAAAATTGACTCTTACAGTGGTGGGTGACGTGAAGCCTGATTCTCTGCTATGATATGAAGACTGATTCTCTGCTGACATGAAGCCAGATTGTCTGTTACGGGACCTTTCTCCTCTGCCTGGGTTCTGGGCCTAAATTTATGAAAATTGACTCTTACAGTGGTGGGTGACGTGAAGCCTGATTCTCTGCTATGATATGAAGACTGATTCTCTGCTGACATGAAGCCAGATTCTCTGTTACGGGACCTCTCTCCTCTGCCTGGGTGCTGGGCCTAAATTTATGACAATGGACTGTTGCAGTGGTGGCTGACGTGAAGCCTGATTCTCTGCTATGACATGCAGACTGATTCTCTGCTGACATGAAGCCAGATCCTCTGTTACGGGACCTCTCTCCTCTGCCTGTGTGTGTGCTGGGCCTAAATATATGCCAATGGACTGTTGCAGTGGTGGCTGACGTGAAGCCTCATTCTCTGCTATGACATGCAGACTAATTCTCTGCTGACATGAAGACAGATTCTCTGTTACGGGACCTCTCTCCTCTGCCTGTGTGTGTGCTGGGCCTAAATATATGCCAATGGACTGTTGCAGTGGTGGCTGACGTGAAGCCTCATTCTCTGCTATGACATGCAGACTAATTCTCTGCTGACATGAAGACAGATTCTCTGTTACGGGACCTCCCTCCTCTGCCTGGGTGCTGGGCCTAAATATATGCCAATGGACTGTTGCAGTGGTGGCTGACGTGAAGCCTCATTCTCTGCTATGACATGCAGACTGATTCTCTGCTGACATGAAGCCAGATCGTCTGTTACGGGACCTCTCTGCTCTGCCTGTGTGCTAGGCCTAAATATATGCCAATGGACTGTTGCAGTGGTGGGTGACGTGAAGCCTCATTCTCTGCTATGACATGCAGACTGATTCTCTGCTGTCATGAAGCCAGATTGTCTGTTACGGGACCTCTCTGCTCTGCCTGTGTGCTAGGCCTAAATATATGCCAATGGACTGTTGCAGTGGTGGGTGACGTGAAGCCTCATTCTCTGCTATGACATGCAGACTGATTCTCTGCTGACATGAAGCCAGATTGTCTGTTACGGGACCTCTCTCCTCTGCCTGTGTGCTAGGCCTAAATATATGCCAATGGACTGTTGCAGTGGTGGCTGACGTGAAGCCTGATTCTCTGCTATGACATGCAGACTAATTCTCTGCTGACATGAAGCCAGATTGTCTGTTACGGGACCTCTCTCCTCTGCCTGGGTGCTGGGCCTAAATTTATGACAATGGACTGTTGCAGTGGTGGCTGACGTGAAGCCTGATTCTCTGCTATGACATGCAGACTGATTCTCTGCTGACATGAAGCCAGATCCTCTGTTACGGGACCTCTCTCCTCTGCCTGTGTGTGTGCTGGGCCTAAATATATGCCAATGGACTGTTGCAGTGGTGGCTGACGTGAAGCCTCATTCTCTGCTATGACATGCAGACTGATTCTCTGCTGACATGAAGCCAGATTCTCTGTTACGGGACCTCTCTCCTCTGCCTGTGTGTGTGCTGGGCCTAAATATATGCCAATGGACTGTTGCAGTGGTGGCTGACGTGAAGCCTCATTCTCTGCTATGACATGCAGACTAATTCTCTGCTGACATGAAGACAGATTCTCTGTTACGGGACCTCTCTCCTCTGCCTGTGTGTGTGCTGGGCCTAAATATATGCCAATGGACTGTTGCAGTGGTGGCTGACGTGAAGCCTCATTCTCTGCTATGACATGCAGACTAATTCTCTGCTGACATGAAGACAGATTCTCTGTTACGGGACCTCCCTCCTCTGCCTGGGTGCTGGGCCTAAATATATGCCAATGGACTGTTGCAGTGGTGGCTGACGTGAAGCCTCATTCTCTGATATGACATGCAGACTAATTCTCTGCTGACATGAAGACAGATTCTCTGTTACGGGACCTCTCTCCTCTGCCTGGGTGCCGGGGCCTAAATATCTGAGAATGGACTGTTCCAGTGGTGGGTGACGGGAAGCCAGATTCTCTGCTATGGAACCTCTCTCCAATTGATTTTGGTTAATTTTTATTTATTTAATTTTTATTTTAATTCATTTCCCTATCCACATTTGTTTGCAGGGGATTTACCTACATGTTGCTGCCTTTTGCAGCCCTCTAGCTCTTTCCTGGGCTGTTTTACAGCCTTTTTAGTGCCGAAAAGTTCGGGTCCCCATTGACTTCAATGGGGTTCGGGTTCGGGACGAAGTTCGGATCGGGTTCGGATCCCGAACCCGAACATTTCCGGGATGTTCGGCCGAACTTCTCGAACCCGAACATCCAGGTGTTCGCTCAACTCTACTCACCTGTTATGAAGTTACTGATATGACCTTCAGGCTGAGGGAGCAGAGTAAACTTCTCCCTCATCCTCCTCTCTCTTGCTGTTTCACAGGAAAAACTTTTAAATGAGGAAACTGCAGCAGCATCTCCCTTCTCCCTATTACATTGATCTTTTGTATTTATATGTTTGACTGACGCATACAAAAAAAATTATTTTTATTTTATTTATTTCTATATATTATATTATAGATTCTTTCTAAAATTTTCAAAATAAATCTTTCCATGCCCCCTCTCCACTCAGAGTCCTGGGTTGATTACATTGCATGTAAACTTCCTGTATGGATCAGCAGTGATGTACGGCCTATATCACTGCTGAGGCTTTTCATTGGCTGCAGCGGTGCACATTATCTCATCCATGGAGGATGTTTACTAGGGATGAGTGAAGTATTCAAAAATTCAATTCAGCTGATTTGCTGAATTTGACCCAAAAAATCATTTTGGCAGAAATTGCTTTGTCACAAAGCGCATTTCTTTGTAAGTAGTGGGTGCAATGACAGGGAGAAGGAATCGCTCCGCTCCCCGCCACATGTATGGGGTGTTTTTTGCATTATTTCAGGTAAAATCAATTCGCACAAGATGTATTCATCTGTATATTTTTGCTGATCCGTTTTTTGTGGACTGCAAAATACACACAGTCGTGTGCAAGAAGCTTATGATTGATTGTAAGCTCTTGCGGGCAGGGTCCTCTCCCCCTCTGTACCAGTCAGTTCATAGTTTCTTGTTTATTTTTATATTATGTATGTGTAACGCCCTCTTGATGTACAGCACCCTGGAATTAATAATAATTATTAATTATAATAATAATATAGAACAGTATTTTTGTGGAATCGCAAGTCTACGTTCTGCTAGTTTATCACATGTTCACAAAATGGTTTACAGTGATATTCTGTATTTTTTTGTTTATTTCATTTAGTTTTTTGGCCTTTATATGTTGCTGAGCTGCACAGTTTTGTCCTCGCTCAGTACAATGTAACTTGTAAGGCTACAAAAGTACAGTATCAGCGTCACATATAGCATCATTAAGCAGGAACAGCAGGGAAAGTGGAAGGTCATCTCCATCTCGACTGTTTTGCTATGCAGCACATCAGCTGAAAGCTGAAAAAAAGCTGCAAATAGAAATGGCCTTGCGGTCGGCCCGGCGGTTGTTTTGCGGCAAACTTTGCTTGTTCGCCATTCGCCGAACATGCGAACATATGGCGATGTGTAGTGTCCCACTATGTAAATGTGGGCACTACTCAAGGGTCAATTGGGACACGTTCTTCTCCACCTCCTGTGAAACATGGTCATTGTATTTTATATGGTATTTTTAATATGTATTTTCCTGTTATCTCCTGTACCAGGTCTGTTAGGGGTGTAGTTCCTCTTCCTAGGCAGTAGAGGGAGCTAGGGAACCCCCTAGTATATATAGTTAGGCCTAGACAGGAAAGAGCCAGTTCAAGTCAGTCCAGAAGGGAGTGAAGTTAGCACTTTAGCTAGACAGGAGCTGAAGATCAGCCTCTAGCATGCAGCTACATAGCCCAGGTTTCTAGCCTGTCTGAGTACCTGAGCAAAGGAAGCTCAGAAGATAATCCAGGGGAAGAAGTTGCCTCCTGAAGAAACCTAGTTCCTTTAAAAGTACAGTGCAGAGCTACTTTGATCCAGCCAAGTAGAGAGCTGAAGGGCAGAAGGATATTTTTCAGCAAGAGGATATATACCAGAGGAAGGTTTCCCTACCCAAGGATAAAGCCAGCAATAGGGCATACGGGCCTTGGAGAAAGCCAGACAGGACCTGAGGAAAAGTGCAGCCTGATCTGTAAGTGTTATTCCCTCTGAGTATCTTGCAAGGACTTTGCCTGCCATTTATATGAAGCCTGCCTGTTACCAACCTTTTTACATGTGGAACTAACTAAAGACTGTAAATAGTTGAACTGTTCAGTAAAAAGAAGTTCTGTTTCACTGCAACTTGTGTTCCTCAAACATTCCTACAACAAATCGGTGTGCCACCGTTACCGGCACTGGCGTCACAAAACTATAAGGGATCTTGCCACCGGCACACTTAGGGTCCATTCACACGTCCGTTGTTTCTTTCCTGATCTGTTCCGTTTTTTGCTGAACAGATCTGGACCAGATCTGGACCAATTTATTTTCAATGGGTCCTGAAAAAAAATCTGACATTGTGCTGTCGGTTTTTTTTCAGGACCCATTGAAAATAAATGGGTCCAGATCTGGTCCAGATCTGTTCAGCAAAAAACGGAACAGATCAGGAAACAAACAACGGACGTGTGAATGGACCCTAAACCTGAAACACACAGGGCACCTCACCTACCACCCGGCCTGGTCCCTATACATAGTGAGTGCCCCAAAGGATCCATGTGCCACCATCTCCAGGCTGTACGCCTGCCCAGGGTATATACCAACTGTGAGTACCAAGAACACCCTGTGACCTCGCCATTCGCTCACCCTGCAGGGCTGCGTACTGCAGATGTTCGCATGCACCATATTCTTTTGCATTTCGCCGAAATTTGACCCATGACACATCCATCAGGTGGGACAGTACAGCCAATTGAGACGTTTCAGCCCATGAACACACACCCTACCCTATAACAGAACCCGATCTGGCAGCAATTTTACATTCTGTGTTTTGCTACTGTAGGGAGAGGTTGCTTTGTGGAGCAGGGACAGACTGTTAGGGCCAAACGCTAGCTAATAGGGCCACAAAAGTCCTTTTAACGACTGGTATAGGTGTGCTATCGATAGGTGTGATATACTGAGGGGTGTGATATACTTATAATGTAAGTTCCAACATAGAAAGTATATTATAGTGCATTTGTATTGTGCAGCAGTTGTGTGAGGTTCTGCTGCGATATCGCAGGTATATAGAGGGACAAGCGTTATTGGAATAACTATTTTCAACTGGTGTGATATACCTGTTACCCCCAAAAAACTGAGGGATGTGATATACCTATTTCTACAAAATACTGATTAGGGGTTTGATATACCAGCTTCCACAAAATACTGATTGAGGGGTGTGATATATCTGCTTCCACCAAATATTGATTCAGGGGTTCTATATACCTGTCTCCACAAAATACTGATTGAAGGGTGCGATATACCTGCTTCCACAAAATACTGATTAAGGGGGTCTATATACCTGAAGTAACAAAATACTGATTGACGGGTGCGATATACTTGCTTCCACAAAATACTGATTATGGGGTTTGATCTACCTGTTTCCACAAAATACTGATCGAGGGGTGAGATATGCCTGCTTCAACCAAATATTGATACAGGTGTTCTATATACCTGTTTCCACAGAATACTGATTGAGGGGTGCGATATACCTGCTTCCACAAAATACTGATTAAGGGGTTTGATATACCTGCTTCCACAAAATACTGATCGAGGGGTGAAATGTACCTGCTTCCACCAAATATTGATTGAGGCTTGCGATACACCGGCTTCTACAAAATACTGATTGAAGGGTGCGATATGCCTGCTTCCACAAACTATTGATTGAGGGATGTGATATACCTGCTTCTACACAATACTGATTGAGGGGTGTGATATATCTGCTTCCACAAAATATAGATTGAGGGGTGCGATATACCTACTTCCACCAAATATTGATTTAGGTTTTCTATATACCTGTTTCCACAAAATACTGATTGAGGGGTGCGATATACCTGCTTCTAGAGATGGCGGTTCGCCCGGCGATCGTTTCGCGATGAATTTTGCTCTTCGCGGTTCGCCGAACTGGCTAACATATGGCAATGTCCGCCGGCATCATATTCTTTTACATTGTGAAGAACTTTAACCCATGAAACATCTATGAGGTGGTACAGGACAGCCAAGCTACACAGAGTAACAAACGCTATTGGAACAAATAATTTCTACTGGTGTGATATACCAGTTGCCCCACAAAAAACTGATTGAAGCAGGAGTGTGATATACCAATGATATACTTTTTTATATAGTGCATTTAGGTAGTCCAGCATTTGTTTGCGCTTTTGCTGCGTTACCGCAGCTACACAGAGTGACAAACGCTATTGGAACAAATAATTTCTACTGGTGTGATACACCAGTTGCCCCACAAAAAAAGTGATTGAGGCAGGGGTGTGATATACCTTCTTCCACAAATACTGCTCTTCAATAGGGACTTTTGTCACATGGTCATTTTGAAAATGACAGGCAGAGGAAGAGGCAGGCCATTCCTTCCACAGGGAACGTAGAGGTCGGGCAGGTGCACCAGGCCGAGCCTTAGTAGGAAGTTGCAAAAGGTATGTGCGATTACGTCACAGGATGCACCAGAGTTGGTTGAGAGGTTTACTAAGCATTACGCTTCTGCACCCTCCTCATCCTCTCTATCTGCAACCTCTTCCATCTCTGCTGTGTGCACCCCCAAAGACACCACCACCACCGTATCCCATCCGCTCAAATCAGAGGAATTATTTTCCCATGCATTCCAAGACCTTACCAATGCTCAGCGGATCAAGAAGAGGAGGTATCCACGGTCGCCAACCTACAGTTTAACGACAGTACCCAGATCAGCCAAAGAAGAGTGGTCACTGATTTTGCAGCCTACTCCGAGGTCTCTAATGTCAGTGGTAGTGAAGGTGACGATAATGACGTGTTGATGGATGTCACGTGGGTGCCCACAAGAAAGGAAGAGGAGAGAAGTTCAAAGGGAGAGACAGATCCGCAAATAGGGAGGAGGAGGAGGAGGAGAAGCAGGCAGAACTTACAGTGCACAGGTGGCAAAAAGCAGACTGCTAATGTATCTGGAATGAGCCATCCATCATGCACGGTCACATCTGGTGCTCCCAGGACGCTGGCACATGGCTCCTCAGTGTGGGCTTATTTTAATGTGTCCGCTGCTGACAATAGTGTTGCCATCTGCAGCTTGTGCTGTCAACGCATAAGTCACGTTAAGCTAAGCACTCACCAAGGGACGACCGCCGTAAGAAGGCACCTAGCCTACCATCACCGAGCCCAGTGGGAACAACACCATCAGAACCAACAAAGCCACACTCCTGGCGCTCCACATCCTGCCTCTCCTCCTTCTCCTCTCACCTCTAATTTATCATCCACTCCACCTTCCACCGTGCAATTGTCTCATTCATCTGGCAAAAGGCAGCTTCTATGGCCCAAATGTTTGAGCGTAAAAAGATGATGATGCCGGATAACCCTTTTGCCCAATGGCTGACCGCTGGCCTTTCGCAACTGCTAGCCCGCCAACTATTGCCATATAAACTGGTTGTCTCGGAGGCCTTTAAAAAATGTGTAGTCATTGGCACACCGCAATGGAAGGTCCCCAGAAAAAAATATTTCTCCCAGAAGGGCATCCCGGAGCTATATGGCCACATTCAGCGGCAAGTGAATGTATCTCTGGCACACATAGTCGGTGCCAAGATACATCTGACCACAGACACGTGGTCTAGCAAGTACGGGCAGGGAAGGTACATAACTTTTACTGCCCAGTGGGTGAACCTTCTGACGGCCATCAAGCATGCAACCCGTGGCACCCGTGTGGATTTGATGTTACCGCCATGGATTGCATGCAGACCTGCCTCTTCTTCTCTTCCTCCTACTCCATCCTTTGTCTCCTCCTCGGCTGACTCCTCTTTTTCCACTGCTACCGCCTCTTCCGCTGTGCCCCCCAAGCTCCCCAGAACCTATTTGACGTGCCAGGAAAGACGTTGCCATGCTGTGCTGCGGCTGTTGTGCCTGGAAGCCAAGAGCCACACTGGTCCTGCACTCCTTTCAGCTTTGCGGTCACAGGCTGATCAGTGGCTAACCCCGCTCAATTTGACAGTTGGTAAAGTGGTAGTGGTGTGTGACAATGGTGCCAATCTGCTGAGCGCGCTGAAACAGGGCAAAGTGGCACACGTCCTGAACTTAGTCAAGCAGCGATTCGTTGCCAAATACCCCAGGGTCCAGGAAGTCTTGCAGCAGGCCAGGAAAATCTCTGGCCATTTTAGATGATTTTACACGTCCATGGCTCGCCTTGCTGACGTTCAGCGGCGACACCACCTGCCCGTCATATGTCTGATTTGTGACAGCCCAACTCGCTGGAACTCCACCTTGTATATGCTTGATTAGTTGCTCCAGCAACAAAGTGCTGTTAACGCCTACCTGTACAAACTCAGGTTCTGGGGAGCTTGTTTTTTTTACCGCGCCAGTGGCTGCTCATGCTCGACGCATGCAGACTTTTGCGGCCATTTGATGAGATCACCAAACTTGTCAGTCAGTGACATCGTACCTTATGCCTTCTTTTTGGAGCATACAATGAGTTGTGTCATTGATCAAGCCATTGAGGATCAGGAGCTGGAAGATGTGAAAGTCGCAATTCTGAATGAATTCCCAGGGAGGGGGGCCTCTCTATCTAAAACAAATCAGCAAGAGCCTGAAGAGGAGTTGGAGGAGGATGGTGGCTGGGGGAGGAGGAGAAGGAGGAGCAAGAAGAGCAGGCCTTGAGTGGGACTTTAAACTTTTCGGGGATCCCTGGTGTTCGTGGCTGGGGGGAGAAGACTGAGGACAACATTCTCCTGGGCGATGACCAGGAGCAAGGGCACTCCACTGCTTCCAATTTAGTGCAAATGGGGGACTTCATGCCCCAGTGTTTGAAGAGGGACCCCCGTATAAAAGCATAAAGGGAACGGACTAGTACTGGGTGGTAACGTACTTACATCCCCGGTACAAACACAAAATGGCGGACATGTTGCAAGCATCACAGAGGGCTATCAGAATGCAGCATTTTTAGGACTTGCTGCGAGAGATGCTGCATTCTGCTGTTGCCCAAAACCTGCTGGAACCAGGAGACCAAAGCTGTATACTGTTTGGATGCAAGTTATTTCAAGTAAATCAATGTTTGAAATTCATCTAAAGGTCTGGACATCATTTATTCTGTAAAGTCCCTCTATTAATCCTACTATCAATACACTCAAATTTATTGCAAGTGAGCCAGGAACCATAAGTCCGGCCGTACCCAGGTAGGAGTCACTGTGACACAATTACGACAAAACTATAGAGACATTATAGGCCATTACACCCCTCTGGCATTCCTAATCTGGGATGTGCGTTATAACACCTTGGAAGAGCCCTGGGATAGTACCCTGCGCATGGTGCAATTTGCGTCATGATAAATACAGAATATTTTCCCCTGGTCACTGCATGAATGCCTAATTTTTGGGCCTGTACTGGCCTACAGTAAAAATTTTAGCCGGTGTCTGCCTATTGTTCTTCCAGCCACATCATCACAAGTTCTTTTCTCTCAGGTAAATGCCTAATTTTTGGGGCCTGTACTAGCCTACAGTAAAATTGTTATGCACTGACCGCATAATATACCTCCAGACACATAATCACTTGTTATTTTCTGTCCGGTGAATGCCTAATTTTTGGGGCATTCACCTGGCCTAAAATAAAATATTTCTAGGCTCGAGCAGGGCACATTTTTGAGGGTTTCCCTTTAAGACACATAAAAATGGCCCCTGATTAAAATGTATATTTATAGTGGGAATTTTTGCCATTGACCCCCCTCTGGTATGTTACTGTCCATGTTGTGTGACTATTTGTGCACTTCTAGTAAGTATTTGGTGGCTGCAAATATGACCTGAAGGTTTTCACGTTCGCCTGCCAATAAAGTGAATGGGGCGCGCCGTGAACACGCGGTTCGTAAATATTTGATCGCGAACGCGCATTCACGTTCGCGAAATGTCCCGGCCGATGTTTTTCCATCACTAGCTGCAAAGTTAACAGTAATTTAAGTGTCCAAAGTATTTAGTTGATTTTTCCATCTCTTATTAAGTGCATGTGATGCCAGTAATGAAGCATTGTCCCCTATTCCTCCAGAACCAATGCAGCCAAATTTACAAACCTGTGGCATTTAATGCCATCATTGTTTTCCCCTTTATATTCAGAGTTATTACAATGACCTGTTTATTTAGAGCCGCCGCTGAAGAGCACTGCGATGAAAGACAATTACCCCAGGTTGTGTGAGCTGAGCTTGGCATTTTCTCTCTTGAGCCGCAGGGAGCAGAGCATTTGTTACAGATGGATATCACGTAGAAGCTTGCAGCACCTACAAATGTTGCCAATTCAAGCTTATCTAATAAAGATTCTGATAATCTAGACCAAACAAAAAGCACTGAAGTCTGAAACTAACTAATCCAATTTGATTAGCTCTCCTCTGGTCCTGAAATTCACCATCGTTTATAAATTTAATTCAGAGAGATGTTCTCACCCCGTCAAATAGAGACACCGAGTGCCCGGGAGAGCTGGAAAAAGGGGGCCAGGCACTGAGTGAATCAAAGGGTCCAATAATAAAATCTAATAGCACGTCGCCCTGTGATAGAGAAAGCAGGCGTTGCATGAAGCACAAAGTATTCTGTGGGTGTCTGTGGCATGAAAAGTGTTAATTAATACCGTAATAGGTTATTAACATGTACAACTATCACACCGCACCATAATATCTATACAGTACGTCGTACATTTACACAAAACAATAGCTCGGCAATCATATCATTCTAAATGGGAAGTGTAGTGATACAATGTATCCACTGCATGTTTGGCTTATTTAAAACGTTTACTAATATTATTGTGTATGAAGTATATAGAAGGAAAGTGCCACTAGGGGGAGACAAAGTAAATGCAAATGTAAATCAGCCAGATTTTAATTGTGCCTTGGGATGTTATTTTATAATGTTGTTAAATAGCGTTTTATGTTCCGCTAACCTAGCCCTCTCATTACACTACCCTGCAGAAAAGGGGTGTGCCGTGTACAGCTGAAATCAGAGCACTGTCAGCGATATCGTTAGCAGATACGGTATATGATCTCTTTACACTGCGAAGAAAGAGAAAAGAGTGGCATCTTAATGCTAGGCTTATTTATTGCTTTAAGACACTGCAAGAGTATGAACCTTCTAAATGCAAGAGCTCTTGACTCCGTACACCTGTGCAGGCTCAGACTGGCCCACAGGGGTACAGGTGAATTCCCTGGTGGGCCCCTGAGCGAGGTGGGCCCCTAGTCTCCCACCCCCTGCCCCAGTGGCACATAACACAGTAGACTTACTGCACTACATACATATATTCAATGAACAGCACCTCAACCAGCCTATGTTCATAAAACTTGATAGATGATTAAAGAAACTCCGCAGTTTATTACAATAGACACGATCAGAGCTGAGATGACTTCCAGGTATAGAGGAAAGCTACCAGTGTCCTCTTTTCCCCAGGACCTACCGTCTCAAAGGTGCTGCAGAGACCCCCATATTCAATCATCCGGTAGCATCTTGCTGCTGTGTGAGCAGGTAATATTTGAATGTATCCAAACGGTGGGCCCCGAAAAAAATAAAATTCTGGTGGGCCCTAGGCACCCCAGTCCAAAACTGCACCTGTAGGTACCCTGTACCCCCCTCCCACCATTCTTTACAGGGTTTCACTGACATATCATCAAGGTTGCCAACCACAATTTATCTTCTTCCTGGACAACTTATGCCAAAATCACGGACAGACAGCATTTTACATGGACACATTAGAAAACCATAATGTATGATAAAGATTATGGGGCACGTTTATTAAGGCTGGCGTTTTAGACACCGTTCTTAATTAAGTCCTGCAGTGGTGGTGGATCCGCCGCAGTTATGTAGAGGCACAGGTCTCTCCATAACTTAGGCAGATCCACTGCACTGAATACAGACCCATTCACTTCAATGGGGCTGTGCAGATGAGCAGTGATATTCATGCATCACTTGTGCGTATCGTGAAAATCTCTATATTGTGCGTTTTTCACGCAACATAGACCCCATAGAAGTGAATGGGACTGCGTGAAAATTGCAAGCATCCGCAAGCAAGTGCAGATGCGGTGCGGTTTTCACGCATGGTAGCTCGGATGAAAGTCTATTCACTGTATTATTTTCCCTTATAACATGGTTATATGGAAAAATAATAGCATTCTTTAATACAGAATGCTTAGTAGAAGCTCAATTGAGGGTTAATTTTTTTTTTAAAAAAGGTCAAAGGACCTGTGGTGACATCACTGTGCTCATCACATGACATATCACATGATCCATCACCATGGTGATGGACCGTGTGATGAGCTCAGTGCCATCACCACAGGTCCTTTGACAGGTCCTGAAGAAAGAACAGGAGACCGGCAGCTACGCGATCAATTGGAGGAGGTGAGTACATTTTTTAAAAAAAATTTTAACCCTCAATTGAGCTTCTACTAAGCATTCTGTATTAAAGAATGCTATTATTTTCCCTTATAACCATTAAAATGCTTTGCAAAAATCGTGCATGTTCCCGCAACGCACCCGCATCTTTACCCGCAACGCCCGTGTGAACCCAGCCTAAATGTAAAACAGCTTGTTGCTGTTTTACATTTAGAAAATTTTCTACATCTAAAACAGGCATAGAAAATGGTAAATAAGATGGGCCTGCCGGTCCGTCCCCTTCTCCGCCTACACCACAACCACTTTTTTAGACCTGGCGTGAGCAAGGAGAAGTCGCAGATTGCAGCGCAAAGGACCTTTGCGCTGCAATCTGCGACAAAGATAATATAGGCATATTTATGTTTAATAAATGACCCTCTATGAGTAATAAATGTCTATAGCTCAATAAGAACTCATTACCAGCATTTATTGTGAGCTGTAAAATAATGATAATTACCACCAAAATAATCTAGTCAACTATCACAGACACATCTATTTTTTATTTTTTTTCACTGAGACAGGAAAAAGTCACCAATTTCTACGGACTGTCCAGAAATGTTTGGACGATTGGCAACCTTTCATATCATGCAGTAATGTGATCACTCTAGATGCAGTTACATCACTATAGATTTATACATTACATCACATTATTTTCGTAGCATGAATAGATCCTGTGCAGCTCAAAGCCGTTACAAGCAATGACATCAAATCATGAGGCGCACATGATATGCCTGGTCCCGTCCACTAAACATCTCAGCTACGGTACATAATAATCTTCAAACGGCACTGTCAAAACAGGTGGATCTCAAGGAGGCAGATGCATGTAAAAGGGCTTAACTGATGTTGCCTGTCTGCCTAGATGTATCCCTGAACTCTAAATCGTTTCAATCTCTATAGTCATCTGACGCCTTGTGAAGCACCGTGTTGTCCACTCCATCTGTTAAACAGCCACATTGCCATATGTGCACTCTCCGAGCTTATCTGCAGAATATACATGTAAATATATGTATCTGTGTCAGATATGATGTGTACACAGTTGCTTTAAGGCCCAGAGGAGTAGTACTCGCTTAGCCCCATCATATGTGGGAGTATAGTATTATGGCCACACTCAAGCCCAGTAAGAGAAATGTGGATGCTCTTGGATGCAGGAGATTTCAGGGCTAGGCAAGAGGAAGGTAGGCGAGAATGTCTGGACTCTGGACCTGTCACTCAATGGGAAGGAGTGGCTATTAGGGTGAACTCCCACTCCTCCTTGGGGTGTTTTGCTTAGCATGATCAACCTGAACAGGGGTGGTTAGTTTACTAAAGTTGATCCTGCTGACAGATGCATTAATAATAATAAATATAAGGATTGTGCCCTCCATTCTATGACAAACTGTAAACTTCTAAGGATAGTGTCTCATGGTAGCATAATTTGTATAAATTATACGTTTTGCCTCTTCCAAGGGTGGACTGGGAATTTAAAGTGGCCCTGGAAAAAAAAAAAAACGTTAAAGTGGGTCCATGTTGTAGGTGGGTCCCAAATAACAAAATGCGGGGCCAGCAGTACCGTAGTGCAGCACAAAAAACTGTCTGAACAAAACCAAACATCCCAGTCCAGAATAAAATACTGCCACCCCAGCTGAAGTATTCAACTGTATCGCACTTCTGAGGACAGCAATACAGTTGAATAAGGAGGGCACTTTCCGCAGCCAGAATGTGAGTTTGATTATTCCTGTCAATTAACAGTGCCTATCCTAAACTTTAACAGGGGCAACCACATTTGCAGTACCAGCCACGACCTTGAGGACCCCCTATGCACTTATTCAGAATACATATGCCAAAAGCCCATATTTTGCAGGACAATTCCAGAAACTGATTTCAAAGGAGCAGGGTTTGTGCAAAGCCTAGCCAAAAGGGGGTATTTCTGAATGCTTAGGGATTGTGTTCTCACGGGTAGGGCTTAAATGTCACATTATTGGCTATTCAAATATACCAGTTTAGCAAGTATATTTGTATTGAAGATGTCCTACTGATGTAGTAATATGTCAGCAATCAAAAAGGAAAATCATTCTAGGTAGCACATTTATATTTGGAGAGATAACCTTTCTTCAGCAGGACTCAGTCACAAAGGTTTGAGTATTTCAGTGCCTACTCTAGTTTACAAACCAGCTTGGTTTTAATTTCAAGCTGAACATTAACATTAGATAGCTGTCATCTTGTCCAGTGGGTTCAGCCAACATTAATCTAATAATGAAGGAGGCAATTGAGTAAGGAGTCCTTAAATTGTTTACCTTTGTAGAGTTTTTCTACAGACCCCACAGTGTGGCCAGACCCACGATGGTAATCATTTATCTGATTCCCACCTCGTGGTTCAAGCTCCCTGTGTCGATGCACAGTTTGATGGTGGGTCACTTGACCACTGCAGTCAATGACTGGCTGCAGCAGCACCTTTTACTTATGTGCAGGAACGGCATGGAAACTTAAAGTGGCTCTGGGAAAAAAAAAAGCGACCCCATGTTGAAAGCAGGTCCAAGCTGACAGAAAGAGGGGCAACATAAGTAGATTGGGACAACATAAGTAGGCAGGAACTACAGAAGTAAGCAGGGCCAGTAATACCGTAGTGCAGCACAAACTACTGAGTCAGCAGAACCAAACACCACAGTGCAACGCAAAATATTGGCACCCTCACCACAGTATGAAACTGTATCACCATTCTGAGGATGGTGATACAGTTGAGTTTAGTCAGGTGCATTAGTACTTGATGCTCCTACATTAATTAATGCTGAAAGCATTAGATCATTAAATACACAGCCAGTGGCCGTAAGGAGGGCTTGGGAGGTCCTCTGGGCATCTGTTCATTGGGAAATTTCCTTGTAGACTCTATAACCAATCTGTCCCTGCCCATGAGGCATGTGACCCAATGATGTGCCGCATGGGTGACATGTCACCAATGTGGCCAGTCAAACTGGATGTAGACACGGGAAGACATGAGACCTGCAGAGACGGTGGGCACTGATTGAGCCGGAGTCCAATGTTTCTGTTTATTGGTATGCCTAGGGATTCTGTAGCTCAGACAGAGTCCAGAAAAAGAGAAAGAGTGAGACCAGTGAGAAGGCAGTGGTAGGCTTTCAATCACATTAAAGTGCACCCAGTGTATAAATGCTAAAGACTGTTAGAGTTCCTGCTCTGTGGACAGCAACCCACACATCAGTTTAGAGATACAACTACAGGGCTGAAAGGGCTCCTATTGTGAAGCTTGGCGTAATTTTAGTATTATGATTCAATAAATCTGCATTATTAATACAGTCCAGTGACACATCTGTTAATTGAGAGGTGGCAGCAAGCCTACACCAGAACCTGCATTGTGTACTCATTGAAGGATAGGCTATAGGCGTTGCTGTGGGTATTTTGCATTGGTAAAGCCCCCCCCCCCCCCCCGATCCCATGACCCAGAGAAGAACTAGGAGACCATAGACATGTGTCTAGGAACAGACTCTGGTGGGACTTGCTTTGGTGGCTGACGTCTCCATGCCTGAGTGAGACTAAATTAAATGTAAAATCAAACCCTTTTCTAACTTGCAGAGTTAATTGAAAAAAAATAAATAAATACATTTTGAAAAAAATAAATTGCAAGTAGAATATCACATTGAACTATATGTGTGCAAAAGGTAAACAAAAAATCATCAGCAACCCTCCACCAGAAAAGCAGTCACATTTTGTTTTGCCCAAAAATGTGAGTTTTTGAAGTTTCAAGCCACTTTTGCTACTTTTTGTAAATTTGGGCATGGAGATGATGTGACTTAGTGGGAGGGATGTGGTCTCTGACATCCAGTCAAGTTTATGACAATATTTGCCAGAAACTGGTGTAAATAAAAGTTCAAAATCACCCTAGCTCACCCTGGCATAGATTTGACTGGCATAGATCATGGGACCAGAGATGCACATAAAGCACACTTCTCTGGTCTCTTCTCTACTGTGTGAAAACAGGACATTTTTACCATGGTGGAATTTTAGTAACTTCTAGATTACTCCAGTAGACCTCTATTCTACAAGGTTGACTACCCCTGAACAAATGTGTATGACCACCTTTACATTTCAGGGACAAGAGAAAAAAAGATAGCAGCTAGATTTTACTAACTATGAGATTTTTGTTACTCACATCTTTTTCTGTCTCCAGTGGAGCTCACAATCTAATTTCCCTCGTTCTCATACACTAGGACCAATTTCATTGGAAGACATTTATCTAAAAGTATGTTTTTAGTGTGAAGGAAGAAATGGAAGAACTCAGAGGACACCCACACAAACCCAGGGAGAACATACAAACTCCATGCAGATAATTTGCTTGTAAGAATTGATCCCCAGCGATGCAATGTAACAGTGCTAACTATTGAGTCATCAAGGGTTTAGAAAAACTGCAAATAAACAAACCTTTGTTCTGAGGCACCATATAAGAAATAGGACTTGCCTTGTTTCACTTGTACATTAATAAACAAATTTGTAATTAGCTGCGTGTATTGCTACATTTCTAATAGTTCTGAGCTGTCATCCCAATTATTTGTCCTAATTTGGCTATTTCAAGTCCACATAAATGAAAGGCAGCAAAAATCAAACTAAATACAATTATCTGTCTTTTTCTTTTTTTTTGTCTTGAAAAATAATGACAATTTTAATGATAAAATTCAATCTAGCATTCTGACATGTGACACACAAAAACACTCTCAAAGACTTATTAACAGGCAATTTCTAAGGCTTTAGTGGAACATTTCTTCTAATCTTCTATGTGTTCAAGCAATTTTGTGGATAACCTTATAGTCTTGTATTCTTGCGCTGCTTTGTCTAGTAATAAACTCCAGCCATATGTATCAAGCATGCATAGAAAAAAATGGTAGAGCAGCACCCACTAGTCAATGGAGAAGAGGGAATTTTATGCAAGTAAAGGTAACCAATTGAAAGACTCACTTGATGCACATGGCAGAACAATTGGACAGATTTACTAATAATGTCTAGGATT
The DNA here is from genome assembly GCF_014858855.1 of Bufo gargarizans. Taxonomy (NCBI): domain Eukaryota; kingdom Metazoa; phylum Chordata; class Amphibia; order Anura; family Bufonidae; genus Bufo; species Bufo gargarizans. The sequence continues at coordinate 663,465,066 of NC_058081.1, forward strand.
TAGAGTGAGACATTATAAGCAAGCCATACACATTTAATAGATGTTGACCACATTGATCAATTTCTTAACTCACTCTTGAATTCCCCATACACATACAGTACAGACCAAAAGTTTGGACACACCTTCTCATTCAAAGTGTTTTCTTTATTTTCATGACTATGAAAATTGTAGATTCACACTGAAGGCATCAAAACTATGAATTAACACATGTGGAATTATATGCATAACAAAAAAGTGTGAAACAACTGAAAATATGTCATATTCTAGGTTCTTCAAAGTAGCCACCTTTTGCTTTGATTTCTGCTTTTCACACTCTTGGCATTCTCTTGATGAGCTTCAAGAGGTAGTCACCTGAAATGGTCTTCCAACAGTCTTGAAGGAGTTCCCAGAGATGCTTAGCACTTGTTGGCCCTTTTGCCTTCACTCTGCGGTCCAGCTCACCCCAAACCATCTCGATTGGGTTCAGGTCCGGTGACTGTGGAGGCCAGGTCATCTGGCGCAGCACCCCATCACTCTCCTTCATGGTCAAATAGCCCTTAGACAGCCTGGAGGTGTGTTTGGGGTCATTGTCCTGTTGAAAAATAAATTATGGTCCAACTAAACGCAAACCAGATGGAATAGCATGTCGCTGCAAGATGCTGTCGTAACCATGCTGGTTCAGTATGCCTTCAATTTTGAATAAATCCCCAACAGTGTCACCAGCAAAGCACCCCCACACCATCACACCTCCTCCTCCATGCTTCACGGTGGGAACCAGGCATGTAGAGTCTATCCGTTCACCTTTTCTGCGTCGCACAAAGACACGGTGGTTGGAACCAAAGATCTCAAATGTGGACTCATCAGACCAAAGCACAGATTTCCACTGGTCTAATGTCCATTCCTTGTGTTCTTTAGCCAAAACAAGTCTCTTCTGCTTGTTGCCTGTCCTTAGCAGTGGTTTCCTAGCAGATATTCTACCATGAAGGCCTGATTCACACAGTCTCCTCTTAACAGTTGTTCTAGAGATGTGTCTGCTGCTAGAACTCTGTGTGGCCTTGACCTGGTCTCTAATATGAGCTGCTGTTAACCTGCGATTTCTGAGGCTGGTGACTCGGATGAACTTATCCTCCGCAGCAGAGGTGACTCTTGGTCTTCCTTTCCTGGGGCGGTCCGCATGTGAGCCAGTTTCTTTGTAGCGCTTGATGGCTTTTATGACTGCACTTGGGGACTCTTTCAAAGTTTTCCCAATTTTTCGGACTGACTGACCTTCATTTCTTAAAGTAATGATGGCCACTTGTTTTTCTTTACTTAGCTGCTTTTTCTTGCCATAATACAAATTCTAACAGTCTATTTAGTAGGACTATCAGTTGTGTATCCACCTGACTTCTCCACAATGCAACTTATGGTCCCAACCCCATTTATAAAGCAAGAAATCCCACTTATTAAACCTGACAGGGCACACCTGTGAAGTGAAAACCATTTCAGGTCACTACCTCTTGAACCTCATCAAGAGAATGCCAAGAGTGTGCAAAGCAGTGATCAAAGCAAAAGGTGGCTACTTTGAAGAACCTAGAATATGACATATTTTCAGTTGTTTTAGACTTTTTTGTTATGTATATAATTCCACATGTGTTAATTCATAGTTTTGATGCCTTCAGTGTGAATCTACAATTTTCATAGTCATGAAAATAAAGAAAACTCTTTGAATGAGAAGGTGTCTCCAAACTTTTGGTCTGTACTGTATATATTTGGTTCAGCCAAATGTGTATACAGTATGTATTCAATGTGGAGAGAAGAGAAAGCTGCTACTAGACACATCTGTTGGCGTCTTATCTCTATGGAGAACAAAGTAATCTGGCTAAAATATTTCCTCTTCCCAATCCTTCTTTACCTCAACATCATCTCCTGCAGGAGAGTCAGAAGCCCCCCATACACATTAGACTGTTGGTGGGTTCAGCTGACAATACAGAACTGTGCAGTGGCCCAGGATTCTACTGTAAAGTGAAAAAGCACACTCCTTTTCCTGGATCCTGACACGTGAATGAAATGTTTGCATGTCTTCTGTGTTTTGTATCCGCTACTGCTTTTGACTACCAAATCATAAGCCAATTCTGATGCAAAATAGGGACCATTTCATGCAGGCCTTACAGCTGCTACATAGACAGGATCTGTTTTGTGTCTAATTTTTCCTTCCTTCAGACAGATCAGAAGAAGGGTCAAATAAATGGTGATGTTATCCAGGCCAAAAAGGCTAAATAGTAGTCCAGTCATGGAGTAGGGAGGGTGGGAACAGCATAATAAGTCCACAGAGTGGTGAGGTGGCAGCAGCGTTAGGAGACCACAGAGTAGTAAATTGGCAGCAGCATGAGAAGACCACAGAGTGGTGAGGTGGCAGCAGCATGAGGAAACCACAGAGTGGGGAGGTGGCAGCAGCATGAGGAAACCATAGAGCAACCCAATGACAGAGTGGTGAGGTGGCAACAGCATGAGGAGACCACAGAGTGGTGATGTGGGAGCAGCATAAGGAGACTAAAGAGTGGCCTAGTGACAGAGTGGGGAGGTAAAGGGCAATACCAGGACCAGTATGGTGTCTGGCAGTAGGAGCACCTGGCAGCAGGTGTATGGCATCAGGCGGGTAGCAGCATCAGAATAGTAGCTGAAGCAGATAGCTAGAAGAAACAGGTCTCTTTTGACAAAGTTTAGGTGTGGCACCATGGATGATCTAGTCTGAAACATCAGGCACTGGTGTGTGGAAATCCTGTCTGATCCAGGCCTGATTAATCTTCACAAAGTTCAGTTTCCCCACATTTTGGGTGGACAGGCGAGTTCTCCTTGGGGTGAATAATGCCCCTGCCACACTAAATACCCGCAGGAAAAGGCAGGAAAGCTTGTCCAGGGCAAACTCGGCCAGTTGCGGCCACAAATCGAGTTTGGCTGCCCAGTAGTCCAAGGGATCTTTGACATGGGATGGCAAGGTCCACCACCTGCTGGTTCAGGTTATGCTCCATATCTACCTGCTGCTGCTGGTGAGTAGTTTCTTCAGTAGGCGGGTGAAGAAAACTGCTCATCAGCGACTCTAGACTTAAGTTGCTGCTGATGGAGCTGGTACTGCGCCTGCCCCCCCCTACCCCACCCAGCAGCCATGGCAGTGGAACGTGAGCACAGAGGACCTGCGTGAGGATAAGCAATGGCACACATAGGCTGTAGGCAGCTGACTACATAGGATGTCTCAATAGTAGTTCAGTTTGTCCTCCCTCTCAGCGGGTGGAAGAAGAGGACCCCATTTTGGACCAGTAGCAAGGGTTTAACATGGTGGAGAGCCAGTTGTCATCTCTTTGCTGAATGGTGACAATTCGGCTGTCACTATGCAGGCAACTGAGCATGCATCGGGCCATTTGCGCAAGTGACTCGGAGGGACTCTTTGCCTCCATCTCCACTGCATACTGCCAAGGTGTGTCTGGGTCATCTGTCTCGTCTTCCTTATTGCCCTGTAGCTCCTCCTCCTCTCCTGTCACCTGTGTAAAACAACCACCCATTTCTCTATGCATTGCTTGTGCTCGAATGTCCTCCTCATCTAGTTCAGCCCCCACAGGGCTCATGTGGCAGTGAGATGTAATCGCCACATCTCCTGTCCTCTGGCCAGCCAGATTTAGCCGCATCTGTTCCATGACATGAAGCAGTGGAATGGCGGTGTTCATCCCGTAGACAAATAAAGTGGCCTCCTCAAAGGGCCCGAGAAAACGGCAGATGACACGCATGAGCTGCCACTGGCAACATCGAAGTTACACAAGGGAGCATCTCTGTCCGCCTGTATCATCAAGAAATAGTTTATGGCCTTTCTCTGTACATATAGTCAGACCAACATATTAAGAGTGGAGTTCCAACAGGTGGAAACATTGCATATAAGCTAAAGTTGGGGAACACCATTCTGCCTTTGCAGTTCAAGGAGGGTGTGCTTTGCAGTGTAAGAGTGGCTGAAGTACATGCACAGTTTCCTGGCCATTTTCAGGATGTCTTGAAGATAGGTGGAAGACTTCAGGTACCTCTTTTCAATCAGATTGAACACATGCGCCATTCAGGGCACATGGCTCAGACCTCCTTGATACAGCACCAACACCATGTTCTACTCATTGTCAATGACCATGGTTCCGATTTTGAATTGTCAAGGAGAAAGCCAGGATTTAATTTCTTGAGCAGCTGAGCAGTTCCACCCCTGTGTGATTCTGTTTGCCCAGGCAAACTAGGTGCAGAACAGCGTGGCACCGCTGTGCCCTGCACATGTGGTATGCTGGAGGAGCACTATGATTTGTTCCTGCAGTGGAGGTTGAGGAGGCAGAGGCGGGGATTGTCGCAGGACCAACGGCGTGAGAGTGTGAAGGCAGAAGCGGCATCACCTGACCAAGTTGCTGGTCTGGCTGGGCAGGAACCACATTTATCCAGTGGGCCGTGAAGGACATATATTGTCCTTGACTGTAGTTACTGCTCCACACACTAGGGCTGCCGTGCACTTTGGAAGACACAAACAGGCTCAAGGACTGGCCCACTTTCTGTTCAACATAGTTGTGCAGGTCTGGTACTGCCTTTTTGGCAAAGAAATGACAACTTGGAACTCTAAACCTTGGCTCGGCACAAGTCATCAGTTCTCTGAAAGGTGCAGAGTCCACCATTTGGAAAGGAAGGAACTGCAGCACCCGCAATTTGGCCAGGACCATGTTCAGCTTCTGTGCCGTTGGATGAGTGCACGCATACTGTTGTCTATTGGCAATCGCTTCGGTGATCGATTGCTGACAAAATAACTGATGAGGAGTAGGAGGACGAGGACCAGGAGCATCAGGACCAGTAGATAATGGGAAGGACAGACAGCTCCTTTTAGCTGAGGTGGTGGAGCATTGACTTTGCAGAAAAGGGATGCGTGCCACTGGGTGATGTAGCGGTAGCTGTGGCAGGCTGGACTGCTACATTAGCACCACGGTACTCCCAGGCCACTTTATTATGATGCTGCATGTGTTGACACAGGTTCATGATACTACCATTGGCACCCTGGCCACGCTTCATCTTCTGCCCACAGATTTGGCAAATGGCCTTGTTTACTTCCTCCGGCAGCTGCCACCCTGCTGACTCACAGCCACGCTACCACCTTTCTGGCTCCGCCTCTGCCCCATGCGCAAGCTGCCATCCTCTTCTCCAGATGATGCTAAAGCACCCTCTTTACCCAGGTCCCAAGTGTGATTGGCTACATCATCATCATCCGCTACTGTCTGCACGTCACTGATGTCCCCCTCAATGGTCTCAGGGCCAGGAGCCTGACCACTCGCAACACCAGCTCCAATGCACTACTTGCTCATCTACGGGAGGAAGCGGCAGATGCCTCCTCCAGATCTTGGCTGGGAAGTAGCTGCTGACTGTCCTCTAATAGCTTGTCCTCACTGAAAAGTGAAGCCGATTTTGAGGCATATAATACTTCTCGCACGGAGGTAAAAGAAAATGACAAAGGCAGGTTGAGGACAGTTGAGGGTACAGGGCCTGCTCCCGGGCCATGCTAACTAAGCGTTGTGTCATAGGAACCCACCGACTTGGCTGGGGGTGTCTGATGTCGCTTGAGACAAAGCCGAAGACCGGGTCAAGCATTTAAGCACCGCTGGGTTGCTGGTCAAGACACGATCACTAGATGACACTGGGAGCTCAGGCCTCTTGCTGCGACTCCTGCTGCCACCCCTCTTCCTTCTTCTGCTGCTACTTGTGCCTGCACCAGAAACACTTTGGTCACTGCCTGTTCCCTTTGAGGGTCCTGTAACTTGTCTGTCTGACATACTGTAAAACAAAAGAATTGAATTTAATTAAAAGTAAATTAATACACCCTAAAAATGTCTATAAAACAATGTATGTTCACCTCAAAATGGCTAATAACACACACTTTTTTTTCTTATCCATATACTACAAAAATGTGTATAAAATGATGTACATTCACCGATGAACGGCTAATTAGACTAAGCGCTGTGTCTCACGAACCCACAACTCTTGGCTGGGGGTATCTGATGTCACTTGTGACGAAGTAGAAGACCAAGTCAACATTCAAGCACCGCTGGGTTGCTGGTCAAGACACGACCGCTAGATGACACTGGGAGCTCAGGCCTCTGGCTGCGACTCCTGCTGCCAATTCTCATTCTTCTGCTGCCAGTGAAAGAAATATTTTGGCCACTGCCAGTTCCCTTTGAAGGGCCTGTCACCTGTCTGCCTGTATGGTATATTAAAAGAATTCAATTAAAATTAAAATAATACGCCCCAAAATAGGCTGTAGTACAAAGTAACTGCACCGCAGAACGGCAAATAAGATGTACTTTTGTTTACACTTATACACCCAAAAAAAAGTTGGAGTACAAAGTAACTGCATCACAGATTGGCAAATAAGACGCAATTTTTTTACACTTATGCACCCCAAAAAAGTATGTAGTACAAAGTAATTGCTCCGCAGAACGGCAAATAAGACGTACTTTTTTTACACATATATGCCCCAAAAAAGCTGTAGAACAATGTATCTGCACCGCAAAATGGCAAATAAGATGTAGTTGTTTTTACACTTATAAACCCCAAGGCTGTAGTACAAAGTAACTGCACAGCAGAACGGCAAATAAAATGTGCTTTTTTGACACTTATACACCCCAATAAAGGCTGTAGTACAAAGTAACTGCACCGCACAACGGCAAATAAGATGTACTTTTTTTTACACTTATACACCCCAAAAATTCTGGAATACAAAGTAACTGCACCGCAGAATGGCAAAAAAGACGTACTTTGTTATATTTATACACCCCCAAAAAAGGCTGTAGTACAAAGTAACTGCACCGTAGAGCGGTAAATTAGACATACTGTTTTTTACACTTATACACCCCAAAAAAGCTGTAGAACAATCTAGCTGCACTACAGAACGGCAAATAAGATGTACTTTTTTTACACTTATACATCCCTAAAAAGGCCGTAGTACAATGTAACTGCACCGCAGAACGACAAATAATGCATACTTTTTAGACTATTAAAACACCCCCAAAAAAGTGTGTAGTACAATGAGTCTGCACCGCAGAACAGCAAATAAGACATCCTTTTTTTTTACACTAATACACCCCAAAAGAAACTGTAGAACAATTTAAATGTACCACAGAACGGTTAATATGACGTATGTATTTTTCATATAAATACTCCCTGCAGCACAGCACTTGCACCCCAATAACAAAGAAGGTTTGATGTAATTACAGAAGTATCATCTAGTGCAGTGATGCCCAACCTACGGCCCGTGGGCCAAATACGACCCGCAAAGCTGTGTCATGCGGTCCCCGCAGTGACCGGAGGCCTTAGACTTTTCCCAGCTTTTTATCAGTGCAGGGTGTGCTATGAATGGCACAGGCAACACAGTGATGCTGCCTGTGGCTGCAATAACCAATAGCAAAGCTCCGGACAGCAAGGAGCTTTGCTATTGGTTAGATTGGGTGGGCGCCGGAGCGATACAGCGCCTTGCAGTAGGGGAGGCCGGCGGAAGCTGGAAGGAGGAGGCTCCAGCTCCCGAGTGTGGCTGAAGCAAAGAGTACCGGGTGCACTGCGCAAGGCCCCCGAGAAGCATGGCGGCTAAGGAGCTGAAGCATAGAGCCCAGACATCAAGATGGACCTGAAAATGAAGGTGACAGTGCAGGGTGTAATGTATCGATGTGTGTAATGTATGTAGAGCAGTGTGTGATCATCACATACTGCACTACATACATCATACACATGTATACATGACATGCCCCCCCAGATATGTGCCCTCTTCACAGTAGTAATGCTCACACATGCTCCCTCACAGTGTTTGCATTTCTTTCTGGCAAAGCTTCCTGGTTCTGGCCGCAAAATTTATACCAAGTCTAGTGCGGCCCTCAGACGAAAAATGGTTGGGCACCACTGATCTAGTGCAAACCTAAAAGCAGCAGTATAACAGTGATTTGGATGTCCAATTGGTGCAGCAGTTTGTAATAGAATTGCTCCTACTACCCAGACTGTACACTCCCCTATTGCACCCTGTTCTTCTTTTATAGCGAGGATGATGCCTCCCTATCCTTTCCCTACACCTTGAATAATCTTTTCCTTAACTTGTAAATAGTTTTTTCAGCACAATAAAGTATTTTTTACCACTGTCCCTAGTGTCTGCTGACATTTCTCTCCCTGCCCTAAGTTCACTGGAAAATGGCAGAATCCAAAATGGCTGAGGCTATTTATAGGGCTGTGACATCACAGGGCTGCTGATTGGCCGCATGCATGGCATTTTGGGTGATCCCTCGTTTCCAGAGTTCTATGCTCCATGTCCTAACATGTGCAGCAGCCATTTTACAAAAAAATTTGATTCGTTTCCACGAAGCGTGAGGAAATTCGGCTTTGGTACAAATCGAATTTATCCTGAAATTTGCATTGAATTCCACTTTGTCAACTTCGATTCGCTCATCTCTAAAGTAGATCATTGAGTGCTTTGCGTTCTCCTTTCGTCGGGTTCCCTTTACGGGATGTACTGTGTTCTGCTTCTTCCGAGGCTCCCACAGAGGCCTCCAAAACATGTTGTCTATTACATGTATTAATAACTAAATAGAAGCTAAAATCCTTCATAGTGATCTCCTGCTTCTGTCAATGCCGATCCACAAAAGTACTTTCTTTTTATTCTACACACAGATGGTGTAAATAGCAGTACACGTCCAAGCTATATTCATCCATGGTAACCAATGACTACTCGATTTTGTGGTAGAATCATGTGGACCGCGGGTGGACGTGGCCTGGCCACATGTGGCCAGCTTTGCTAAATGGCCATACCCTTAGTGTGCAATTAGATTAGAGTCGTTTCTACACTCTTATCTTGTTTTACCTATGTCTCTCAAAACCTATGCTGTATAATGAAGGTACGTACTGTACAGTAGGTATCATTATAACGTTTCACTTTTATAAGGCTCTTTGTAACTATTATACTATTAATATTCACTTTTGTTGAATATATCATGCCAACTAGTGATGAGAGAATTTCTGAATCATGTGTCTAGTTCGTTTTGGACATACATCAATTGGGGGTCTTTCACACAAATCTGTGCAGTCTGGAAATCACTCTCTATGTGTGAGTGTGATCCTACATTGAGGACACTGCTCGTCTTGCAGGAGCGCAGAGCATTATACAAAATTTTAATACTATGTGTCTCTGGTCTCTGCATGACCTTCCTTCTACAGGATCATACTGACATAAAGCTGTCTGTATGATTCTGTAGCAATAAGGTCATGCAGAGACACACAGCATTTTAAATCATAATTCCAAGAGCTCTTGCAAGGTCAGGACAGAGGATCATGCTCATACACGGAGTGTGGTTCCTGCAATGGATTCGCTTGTGTGAAACAACCCTTATACCTTAATCAAAAGTGCTTTAATCTCCCTGAAAAGTTGTCCATTATATTCTGGTTTCTCCCTCTCTCTCTTACCACTCTCATCAGTCCCTATCTCCATTGGTGCTCACAATCTAATTTCCATATCTCAAACACTCAAAGTTTATAAAATTAATCATTCTCACCTTATTGATCCCACACCATCCACTTTATGACACTTCCCAGGTCCTCAGCTGATCTTGGTTCTCCTTGAGATAGAAATGTGTCTATAAACATTTAGCCAATCACAGTCTGAAGGGAGTTACTTTACGGCCAGGGATTTGCCAGGCAGTCACACATCCTTAGATGGCATAACTTTATTATAAAGGTTGAAACGAATGTGGATTTTTATAACATGTATATGTTTAATGTGTTTATGTGTACTGATTTACTTTAAAAAGCAGTCGTTTTTTTACATTGAACTTAATTTGCCTTTCTTTCCTTGTCTCTCTTTCTTTCTCCTTCCTTGTCTCTCCTTCTTTCTTCACCTCTCCTTCCTTCCTTTCTTCCTTCCTCTGTCTTTCCTTGCTTCTTTCCCTTTCCTTCCTTCCTTTCTTCCTTCCTCTGTCTTTCCTTGCTTCTTTCCCTCTCCTTCCTTGCTTTGAGTTCCTTCCTTCATCCCATCTACTTATTTTTCCTTCCTTCCTTCCTTCCTTCCTTCCTTCCTTTCTGGCTTCTTTTTCCTTCCTTCTTTTCTTCCTTCCCTTCCTCTTCTATAGTCTCCTTCCTTCATTCTCCTTCCATTTCCTTCCTTAGTTCCCTGTCCTTCCTTCTTTCTACTCTTCTTGTAATCACAATATTCATGTATATGTGACAGTACATTGCTTCCTGTTGTGTGTAAAATTCACAGACATCTGTTATGGCATACCTGGGGCATGCCTCTCTGACTAGATAGCACTGATGGGCTTTGCTAGGCCGTGGACTGTATTGAGTAACCAGTTAGCCCCAGCCATCATATTGCCAGGGCTGACAGGGACAGTACAAATGAGGCCATAGTTGCCCAATCCAGGCAAATTATTTTTGTTCCAGCTGAAAAAAATGGAGGTGTTTATGTAAACCATGCCCATAAATGCGTGTTATGAGGTGTTTAAGGGAGGGGCTTAAATAGCTCGAATTCACCAAGGTAAATGTGTCACGGACGTTCCAAGACATACAGATGTTCCCGCAATAGGTGGCAGGAGATTTGTGAGATTGGCAACACTTGGTTTGATCTGACATGTTTTACTTTTTGATCAAATGATGTCTGTGTTGTTTCCTGTGCTTGCCACAGCTTCTCTGCCCAGGTGTTGCTATTGTGGTCATTTAACCTTCTCTATTTATTGTTGTTTCTCCTTCTAGGCTATGGAGCTTATAGCTCCTGTTGGACTTGTGGTTAGCTTGTGTTTGGTTCTCGGCTAAGTTCCTGGTGAATTCAAAGCTTCATTGAAGATAAGTGTTTCCGTTCCCATTTGTATTTTGTTTTGATATATGTGTGTGTTGCCTTGCCCTGTTTGTCATTAAGCCTGAGAGAGACTTCTGTTCGTCTGTCCCTTTTGAGGAACAGGTAGACTCAGTCCTGACATTAGGTCCTGGGTCCTATAGGGTAAGATAGGATTCTAGGTATCCAGTGTATGAACTTACCTACCTTTGGGGCCTGTTCATACTGGTAGTCTGTCAGGACTGGCATTAGGGTTTTCTCTAGGAGGTGTCCAGCTTCCTTCCCTAGTTTCCAGACCTTATAACGGTATCCCCTTTCCTTCCTATGCTCAGTGTGGTGTTTTCCTCCCACACACGAAATGTCACGGACGGTGTACAGGAAACAAGACAAAGCAACATGCATATATTACTCACTGGATCCAAAGCTAAGGAACCAAAAGGGAGACCCCTGCACAAGACCTGAGACTTTCCCTGGCTGCTCAGCCTATGCAAAGATCCCAAAGGTGGATGGTTGCATATCCACGTACCTCGACTATATATCCCCTGAACACCCTACAATAGTGAGGGGGCACGACCACCGGCTCCCTACACCAGACACGGAGGGAGTCAGGGTCACCTGGGATCCAGCAAACAGAAAATAACAGATAAATGTACAGCACTTAACTTTGTAGCAGACTGGGAAACAGGATCAGCATGCACACACACTCCAGGAAGAAGTATAAGCCGCCCAGTAATGCATTATGGGGAGGAATTTAAAATGAAGCAATCAGTCCAACTACATGACAGCTGAGAGAGGCTAACGAGAAGAGGAACTGAACAGCACAACAAAGAAAACTCAAGGAGGAGGTTCTGAAAGGCTTCTGTCAGAGCTTCTCAGCTGTCTGGTTGTGACAGTACCCCTCCCTCTACGAGTGGACTCCGGACACTCAGAGCCCACCTTCTCAGGATGGGACCTATGGAAAGCCCTGATGAGACGAGAGGCCTTAATGTCCGTCACTGGGACCCACATCCTCTCCTCAGGACCATAACCCTCCCAATGAACAAGGTACTGAAGAGAACCGCGGACAAGACGAGAATCCACAATCCTAGAGACCTGAAATTCAAGATTCCCATCAACCATAATCGGAGGAGGAGGCAAAAGCGAGGGTACAATGGGTTGAACATAAGGTTTCAATAAGGACTTATGAAAAACATTATGGATCTTCCAAGTCTGAGGAAGATCAAGACGGTAGGCAGCAGGATTGATGACAGACAGGATTTTGTAAGGCCCAATAAACCTAGGATCCAACTTCCAGGAGGGAACCTTCAATGTGATATTCTTGGTAGACAACCACACCAGATCACCAACATTCAGGTCCGGACCAAGCACATGTCTCTTATCTGCCACACGCTTATATCTCTCACTCATGCTCTTTAGATTATCCTGAATCTTTTGCCAAATAGATGACAAAGACGAGGAGAATCTGTCCTCATCAGGTAAACCAGAAGACCCCTCTCCCGAGAAAGTCCCAAACTGCGGATGAAACCCATATGCACCAAAAAATGGTGACTTATCAGAGGACTCCTGACGACGGTTATTTAAAGCAAACTAAGAAAGGGACAAAAAAGAACACCAATCCTCTTGATTCTCCGCCACAAAACAGCGCAGATATGTCTCCAGATTCTGATTGACGCGCTCTGTCTGGCCATTCGACTGCGGGTGGAAAGCAGAAGAGAATGACAACCGAACCCCCAAGCGAGAACAGAAAGCCTTCCAGAATCTGGAAACAAACTGCGTACCCCTATCAGAGACTATGTCTGAAGGAATACAGTGCAATTTGACAATGTGATCAATAAATGCCTGCGCCAGCGTCTTAGCATTGGGCAAACCAGGAAAAGGGATGAAATGCACCACCAGAATCACAGTCTTCCCCGAGGAACAAGGCAGGTCCGATATAAAGTCCGTGGACAGATGTGTCCAAGGACGGGAAGGAATGGGTAAGGGAAGGAGAGGACCTGATGGCCGTGAATGAGGGACTTTGGCACGAGTGCAAGTCTCGCAGGCTGCCACAAAACCCTCAACCGACTTATGAAGCGCTGGCCACCAGAATCTCCGAGCGATGAGATCCAGTGTGGCTCTTGCCCCCGGGTGCCCAGCAAGGACCGTATCGTGGTGTTCCTTAAAAATCTTGTGTCTTAAAGCGAGAGGCACAAACAACCTCCAAGGAGGACAAAGATCAGGAGCCTCGGACTGGGCTGCCTGCACCTCTGCCTCCAATTCAGGAAAAAGAGCAGAGACCACCACACCTTCAGCCAAAATGGGACACGGGTCTTCAAAATTCCCGCCTCCCGGAAAACAACGTGACAGGGCATCTGCCTTCACATTCTTAACTCCAGGGCGGAACGTGACAACAAAATTAAACCTAGAAAAGAACAAAGACCATCTGGCCTGTCTCGGGTTCAGACGCTTGGCTGACTCCAAGTAGGCCAGATTTTTATGGTCAGTAAATACGGTAATAGGGTGTCTGGCTCCCTCTAGCCAATGGCGCCATTCCTCAAAAGCCAACTTGATGGCCAACAATTCCCTATCTCCCACATCGTAATTTCTCTCTGCGGAGGAGAGTTTTTTCGAGAAAAAGGCACACGGTCGCCATTTGGCAGGTGAGGAACCCTGAGACAAGACCGCCCCCACACCCACCTCAGAAGCATCAACCTCAACTATGAAGGGTAAAGAAATATCAGGTTGCACCAAGATGGGAGCGGAAGCAAAACTCTCCTTGATATTAGAAAAAGCCTTACGCGCCTCTACTGACCAAGAAGAAAAATCTACCCCCTTTCTGGTCATATCAGTGAGTGGTTTAACAATAGAGGAATAATTCAAAATAAACTTCCTGTAATAATTGGCAAAGCCCAAAAAACCTTCTCGGGGTCCATGCGAAAACCAGAAGCGGAGAGAAGAAACCCCAGAAATTGAATTTCTGGAACCACAAACACACATTTTTCCAGTTTCGCATATAATTTATTCTCCCGCAGGATGAGCAAGACCTGACGTAAATGTTCCTTATGAGTTTTGAAATCAGGAGAAAAAATCAAAATGTCATCCAAATACACTAATACAAATTTTCCCATCAAATGATAAAAAATGCTGTTCACGAAATGCTGAAAAACGGCTGGGGCATTCATCAAACCAAAAGGCATAACCAAATTCTCAAAATGGCCCTCAGGGGTATTGAAGGCCGTCTTCCATTCGTCTGCTTCTCTGACCCTGACCAGGTTGTATGCCCCTCTTAGATCTAATTTGGAAAAGACTTTAGCCCCAACAACCTGGTTAAACAGGTCCGGGATCAGAGGAAGCGGATAGGGGTCACGAATAGTGATACTGTTCAGCTCCCTGAAATCCAGACAAGGTCTTAAAGAACCATCTTTTTTTCTTAACAAAGAAAAAAACTGCGGCAACAGGTGACTTCGAGGGTCGTATGTGTCCTTTTCTCAGACTCTTAGAGATATAAGCACGCATAGCGATCCTCTCAGGTTGGGAAAGATTGTATAAACGAGATTTAGGCAGTTTGGCGCCTGGGATGAGATTAATAGGGCAATCGTACTCCCTGTGCGGGGGCAAATCCTGAACTCCACTCTCAGAGAAGACATCCGAAAATTCAGAGAGAAAAGATGGTACAGTCTTAGTAGCAACCTCAGAAACAGATGTCGTGAGGCAATTCTCTCTGCAAAAGTCACTCCAACCATTTATTTGCCTCGCTTGCCAATCAATGGTGGGGTTATGTTTAGTGAGCCAGGGTAGCCCCAACACTAGAGGAGTAGGCAAACCGCTAAGGACGAAACATGACACATCCTCAACATGAGCATCACTCACAATTAAACGGATATTGTGAACTATGCCCTTTAATGATTTCTGAGAAAGTGGAGCGGAATCAATAGCAAAAACAGGAATATCCTTTCCCAAAGTGCGCACCTGGAAACCATGAGTTATTGCAAATTGATTATCAATGAGATTGACAGCTGCTCCACTATCCACAAAAATCTCACAAAAAATGCTCTTGCTCTCTAGCGCCACCCTAGCAGGCAGGACAAAACGGGAACTACAAGCAAACGGAAAACCTTCAATTTCCGCCTCAACCCTGCCAATAGTAACAGACGGAACATTTTTAAAAGATTTTTTCCTGTTTGTTTCTTTATTACTCCCAGAAAACTGCCTGAATCTCCTAGAGGGACAAATATTTGCCAAATGATTTATACCTCCACAACAAAAACAAACCCTCCCATGCAAGCTGAATCTTCTATTGTCAGAAGCAATCAACCCCAGCTGCATGGGCTCCTGCTAAGAAGGGGCTGACAGCGACCGAGACCCCTGCGCACAGAATGAGACCGCTGCACTGTCCTGGGACTGAGTATGACAGGAAGGGGACATCTCTCCTCTCTCTCTAAGACGCCTGTCAATACGAACGGCCTGAGACATAGCAGAGTCCAAAGAAATAGGCTTCTCATGAAAGGCAAATGCATCTTTCAATCCCTCTGAAAGACCATGGCAAAATTTACTTCGGAGTGCAGCATCATTCCAACCAGTATCAGCTGCCCATCTCCGAAATTCTGAGCAGTATATCTCTGCGGATTGTTTACCCTGGCATAATAGACGTAGTCTAGACTCAGCCAGAGGCCGTGCCCCCTCCGGCAGCGAAAAGGCCCAAGACTGAGCGTTACCCCTGAGCAGCGATATAATGATCCCCACCCTCCGTTCCTCATCACCAGAGGAATGGGGAAGAAGGCGAAAATGGAGTTTGCAAGCCTCTCTAAAACTCACAAAATTCTCACTACCCCCGGAGAACGTATCCGGGAGCGAGATCCTAGGCTCAGAACAAACTCCATGAACGCAAGCTGAACCGGTCACTTGAAGCTGAGAAAAAGTCTTACGGAGATCAGCTACCTCCAATGAAAGACCCTGGAAGCGTTCAGCCAAAAGTGAAACCGGATCCATGCTTGAGACGGTTTTGGCGGCTTATAATGTCACGGACGGTGTACAGGAAACAAGACAAAGCAACATGCATATATGATTCACTGGATCCAAAGCTAAGGAACCAAAAGGGAGACCCCTGCACAAGACCTGAGACTTTCCCTGGCTGCTCAGCCTATGCAAAGATCCCAAAGGTGGATGGTTGCATATCCACGTACCTCGACTATATAACCCCTGAACACCCTACAATAGTGAGGGGACACGACCACCGGCTCCCTACACCAGACACGGAGGGAGTCAGGGTCACCTGGGATCCAGCAAACAGAAAATAACAGATAAATGTACAGCACTTAACTTTGTAGCAGACTGGGAAACAGGATCAGCATGCACACACACTCCAGGAAGAAGTATAAGCCGCCCAGTAATGCATTATGGGGAGGAATTTAAAATGAAGCAATCAGTCCAACTACATGACAGCTGAGAGAGGCTAACGAGATGAGGAACTGAACAGCACAACAAAGAAAACTCAAGGAGGAGGTTCTGAAAGGCTTCTGTCAGAGCTTCTCAGCTGTCTGGTTGTGACACGAGCATGACAAAATGTTGGTAAGCTTAAGAGCCCCTCCTTTTGTTTCAACCACTATTGGCATTAACCACATTGCTTAAGGGATTAGGATATCATAGTTTTCACCTAAAGTGTTCATTAATGCTGAAGTGTAACTGTTAATTATTTAGTGGATAATCTTGTGGGCACAGCTTCTTATATATTTAAGCCAGAAGGTTCTGCTGTGTGTCAGGTGTACAGTTTGTGCCCACCACCCCCTACCGTCCCTTATGGGAGTGGATGCCGCACCACTCTCCGTACCATCCAGCATCCTGTCCATATTGCTGCCTCCATCATCTTGCTTTGTGACCCAATGGCGTGAGTGTGCTCCAGTCTGGCCTTTTAAGTTACTGTTCAGTACTGTACCTGCAGTTTTAGTGAGTTTTTAATGCATTTTTGTTATTTAGATCTCCTGGTGCTTGCCCCAGAGACCCTGTCCCCAGTAGATCAGTTGCCAATTATATTAGAACTATCTCAAGAGGTATGATCTGGTTGTTTCCCTTCAGCAAAGTACAGATCCCTGTACAGGGGTTAAAGGGTGAATACCAGGTGAAAGCCTGAATAACACCCTAAGGCCCCTTTCACACGAGCGAGTTTTCCACGCAGGTGCAATGCATGACGTGAACGCATAGCACCCGCACTGAATCCTGACCCATTCATTTCAATGGGTCTGTGTACATGAAAAATGCAGCATGTTCTATATTCTGCGTTTTTCACGCAGCCCTGGTCCCATAGAAGTGAATGGGGCTTCAGTGAAAAACTGTTGTTTGTAAACCTTCAGTTTTTTGTCAAAATGCATTGCCCCCGCGTGGAAAAAACTGAACAACTGAACGCACTCGCAGACAAAACTGACTGAACTTGCTTGCAAAATGGTAACGCACCCTGAACGCATACGGACCTAAACAGTATCGTTCATGTGAAAGAGGCCTTAGGGCAGGAGCATTAACATGATTGATAATGCTCCGTGCCTCTCTGTGATCTTTTTACTACAAAATCATAGTGAGATAAAGTTGTCCCCGTGATTTTGTAGTAAAAAGGTCACAGAGAGGCAAAGAGCATTATCAATTGTGTCCCTGCTGTCTGGAGCGGGGCTTGGCTGTTTTTCACACAGCGGATTCCACGCACAGGATCTGCTTGTGTGAAAGAGCCCTAAGCGTTTATCCCAAAGCCAAACCAGTTAGTTGGCACACAGTGGGTCCACACTCACTGGTCTGTAACATTGTGTATACAAGTTGTAGAAAAAAATCACAAACTGATATAAAACCACACTGATTAAAAAAAAATAATTAAAAAGTACCATAACGGGTTCTCTTTAAATGAAAATGTTTATTTTCATTGCAAATCTACAGTTTTAAAAAGAGGGTGTCTGTACCGCAACCATATATAATTGTTGTCAAGCATCAATGCCTAATAAAATAGGAGATTGTTTTTTACAGCACTGAAACAAATTGATCAAACAATAGTAAATGAGCCTAATAAAGCTTTTCCTTGCTCACGTCTCTTCCACACATCAGGTGTTCTGCCCTGCGGACTCCAACTGCAAAAGCCCAACTACTCTATTCTACTGCTAATGTATCCCTTTCATTGTCTCCTAATTATTCAAAGAAATTTAGTAATTGGCTTTGGTGATCAGGGTCAGACTGCTCTGCCAGAAGATCCTATGGTGAGCCCTGATAATAGACTCAAAGGGCTAGCAGAAGACAACCCCATTAGGATCTGGCTTGTCCCCAATCACTTGCTACTGTAAGACCTTATTGATGATTTTTTTTATGAATGTCATATTCATGTTCCCGCTTAAATACATGTTAAGGGTCCATTCATTCCGTAAGTGTTTTGCAGTCTGCAATTTGCAGATCTGCAAAACACGGATACCGGCCACGTGAGTTCCGCACATGGCCGGCCCTATGATAGAAATACCTATTCTTGTCCACAATTGTGAACAAGAATAGGACATGCTCTATCTTTTTTGCAGGGCCGTGGAATAGAACTACGGATGTGAACAGCACACGGTGTGCTGTCCGCATCTTTTCTGCCCCCACGCAGACCCAGAACTAGGGACGTGTGATTGGACCCTAAAGGGGACCTGAAGTGTTGAACATGGTGTCTGAGCTGCAGGATCAGCCTGTTACAGAGCGGGGGGTACTGAGCAGGTTTATATACAGTTTTATGGAAAAAGATTCAATATAACTTGTATTTCATTCAGTTAAATCTCTGCTCATTCTGATCTTTGAAGTTCAGGAGGCAGTCCTATCAGTGATTTATAGCTATCTCTGTATACACAGTCATAGAGGGCAGGCTGTCAATCACTGATATGACTGCCTCCTGGAAAGATCAGAATGAGCAGAGATTTAAATGAATAAAATACAAGTTTTACTTAATCTTTTCCCACAAATTATATACACTCACCTAAAGAATTATTAGGAACACCTGTTCTATTTCTCATTAATGCGATTATCTAGTCAACCAATCACATGGCAGTTGCTTCAATGCATGTAGGGTTGTGGTCCTGGTCAAGACAATCTCCTGAACTCCAAACTAAATGTCAGAATCGGAAAGAAAGGTGATTTAAGCAATTTTGAGCGTGGCATGGTTGTTGGTGCCAGACGGGCCGGTCTGAGTATTTCACAATCTGCTCAGTTACTGGGATTTTCACACATAACCATTTCTAGGGTTTACAAAGAATGGTGTGAAAAGGAAAAACATCCAGTATGCGGCAGTCCTGTGGGCGAAAATGCCTTGTTGATGCTAGAGGTCAGAGGAGAATGGGCCGAATGATTAAAGCTGATAGAAGAGCAACGTTGACTGAAATAACCACTCGTTACAACCGAGGTATGCAGCAAAGCATTTGTGAAGCCACAACACGCACAACCTTGAGGCGGATGGGCTACAACAGCAGAAGACCCCACCGGGTACCACTCATCTCCAAATAGGAAAAAGAGGCTGCAATTTGCACGAGCTCACCAAAATTGGAATGTTGAAGACTGGAAAAATATTGCCCGGTCTGATGAGTCTCGATTTCTGTTGAGACATTCAAATGGTAGAGTCCGAATTTGGCGTAAACAGAATGAGAACATGTATCCATCATGCCTTGTTACCACTGTGCAGACTGGTGGTGGTGGTGTAATGGTGTGGGGGATGTTTTCTGGGCACACTTTAGGCCCCTTAGTGCCAACTGGCCATCGTTTAAATGCCACGGGCTACCTGAGCATTGTTTCTGACCATGTCCATCCCTTCATGACCACCATGTACCCATCCTCTGATGGCTACTTCCAGCAGGATAATGCACCATGTCACAAAGCTCAAATCATTTCAAATTGGTTTCTTGAACATGACAATGAGTTCACTGTACTAAAATGTCACCAGATCTCAACCCAATAGAGCATCTTTGGGATGTGGTGGAATGGGAGCTTCGTGCCCTGGATGTGCATCCCTCAAATCTCCATTAACTACAAGATGCTATCCTATCAATATGGGCCAACATTTCTAAAGAATGCTATCAGCACCTTGTTGAATCAATGCCACGTAGAATTAAGGCAGTTCTGAAGGCAAAAGGGGGTCCAACATCGTATTAGTATGGTGTTCCTAATAATTCTTTAGGTGAGTGTATAAATCTGCTTAGATCCTTCTGCCTACAACCTGCTACCTACAGATTGCACTGAATTTCACGACAAGTTCCCTTTAAACTATAATATTTGATAGGAAAATATTGTGCACAACTGAACTGGGTCATCAAGGATTATTCATAGCAGAAATCTTCCTTGGATGGATACAGCAGAAACAAAGACCATACAAACAATAAGGAACTGAATCTCTTAAAAACTAGACCAGATGAGAAAAAGTGGATAATTTGTAAGAACATTGCCTATGGGTATAAAATACAAGTGTAAATTCAGGATCTGGACAAGACTCTTTGCTCAGTAAGAATAAGTTCAGGTAAATGAATTGTGGTAGAAAATGCTTTATGAAAGCTTCTTTAGGAGATTCACTGCTTACACGGCTCCCCTGTTAACTCAGGATGCTCAGTTTCACATCATATGGTCAGTTTGAACCAAATCTATATTCTAGACCTATAGACACAGACCCGTTCTTTGACTTTTTCACACTAGATGTTCAAGTTGATGACGTCAAAAGAATGGATGACTGCTACCATTTTTTTTTCAGTTTCCCTCTGTCGTAATACTTATTGGCCTGAAATGAATCAAACATGAATTGCTATGTTTAATAGTATGGCATCTGCCATCTTGTGATATGTCCACCAAGGAAAGTTCCTAAAGTGTATTATCATATTTTTCTCTATAATTGTGCCAGTTTGAGAGAGTACTCCTTGTCATTTAAAAGTTTTATATTTAAAGATAAAGCATGAGGAAGTTAGTATGTTCTCTAAACATCCGGTACAAATCACCCCTACAGCTTATTGTCTGTTAATGAACAGGGCGTGAGTAAATAGAGGAATGAGATAAGAAATGAATCTGTGAAAAAAAAATGAAATAAAAAAAGTATATATATATATATATACATATATATATATATATATATATATATAATTACGTGTAATGAACCTTAACTCTTTAAGTATAAGATAATCAATAGGATATATGGTATTGTTATGTATGTTGTTAAATGTTATAAAAGATATATAATACATCTATTATCTATTATCTTATATAATTCTCACTAAGAATGTTTCCACCCCTAAAATATAGGAAGAATCTTTAGGTATTAGACTGTATTAATGAGTCTCTGTCCGAAGAAAGCCATGTTATTCTAACTAGCAATTAACTACTCTTTGAAGACACATGTGCAAGTGTCCGATTGTATTCTTATCTGTACCATAAATGTAAAAGATTGAGAGATGTCTAATGGTACCACTAAAGTAAAAAAATAAAAATATATATGCACTGCACTGTTGCAGTTATTTCTGGTAAAAGCGTACAGGGGCATATTTTAGTAAAAAAAAAGACAAATATATACGCACTACACTGTTGCAGTTATTTCTGGTGAAAGCGTATAGGGGCTTATTTCAGTACTACCAGAAAAATATATATACGCACTTCACTATCTAATTGTTTTCTGGTTAAAGCGTATAGTGACCTATTTTATTCCAACAAGAAATATATCTTCTCAGGTCACTTCTGCAGTTATTTCTGGTGAAAGCGTATAGGGGCGTATTTTATTAAAAAAAGATAAATATATACGCACTGCACTGTTGCAATTATATCTGTTAAAAGCGTATAGGGGCGTATTAACATAAAAAAAGAAAAATATATACGCACTGCACTGTTGCAGTTATTTCTGTTGAAAGCGTATAGGGGCGCATTTCAGTAAATAAAGACAAATATATACGAACTGCACTGTTGCAGATATTTCTGGTGAAAACGTATAGGGGCGTATTTCAGTACTACCAGAAAAATATATACGCACTTCACTATTTAATTGTTTTCTGGTTAAAGCGTATAGTGACCTATTTTATTCCAACAAGAAATATATATTCTCAGGTCATTTCTGCAGTTATTTCTGGTGAAAGCATATAGGGGCGTATTTCATTAAAAAAAGAAAAATATATACGCACTGCACTGTTGCAATTATTTCTGTTAAAAGCGTATAGGGGCGTATTAACATAAAAAAAAGAAAAATATATACGCACTGCACTGTTGCAGTTATTTCTGTTGAAAGCGTATAGGGGTGTATTTCAGTAAAAAAAAGGAAAATATATTCTCAATGCATTTCTGCAGTTAATTCTGGTGGAAGCGTATAGTGACCCATTTCAGTTCAACAAGAAAAATATATGCTCAGTTCCTTTCTGCAGTTATTTCTGTTGGGGGGTGTATTACAGTAAAAAAATAAAAATATATATGCATTTCACTGGTGCACTTATTTGTGGCAAAAGCGTTCAGTGGCCTATTTCAGTACAGAAAGAAAAATATATACGCATTTCACTGGTGCATTTATTTCCGCTGAAAGCTATTACCGGCCTATTTCAGTACAAAAATAAAATATATTCTCAGTTCACGTCGGCAGTTATATGTGTTGAAAGCATGGCTGGGATTCAGCAGGGTGGTAGCAGTGGGAGGTCAGGAGCCAAATTTGCCCATGCTAGATCACCTGCTTCGCAGCAGCCTACCTGCCCGGGAAGTAGTGGTGCAGGGGTTCAAGGAAATAGCGGCGGTAGCAGTCAGTCAGTGTGGTGGTTATATGTGTTGTTTTGTATTTCAGTACAAAAAGAAAAATACATTCTAAGTTCACATCGGCAGCGGTTATATGTGTTGAAAGTGTTTAGTGGCCAATTTCAGTACAAACAGAAAAATACATTCTCAGTTCACGTTGGCGGTTATATGTGCTGAAAGCATGGCTGGGATTCAGCAGGGTGGCAGCAGAGGGAGGTCGGGAGTCAAACGTGCCCGGGGTAGAGCACCTACCGCAGCCTACCTACCCGGGAAGTAGTGGTGCAGGGGTTCACGGAAGTAGCGGCGGTAGCAGGCGGTCTGCGCTGCAGTTATATGTGGTTAAATCTCCATGGTGTCTCCATGATAAATCTGCAGTGTGGAGGCCCCGTGTGGCTTCTACACACTTTCAAAATAATCCTTCAGTGGAGCTAATAGATGCAGGATGACCGGGACGCTCAATGAACTTCCCAGGAGCTGCTGTTGGGAGCAGCGGTTCATTTCTGAGACGTCCGTATAGTGCGTGGGGGGGGGGGGAATCCGAAGACCCTTTCCATCTCCGTGCTCCGGTAATATGTGGTAAAATCTTTATTGAAGTATTTCGGTGGAAAAACAAATTTCATTCAGCGTTCAGTACTTCAGTACTTATATGTGGTAAAATCTTTTGTGACTTATTTCAGTGGAAAAAATAATTGTATTCAGCGTTAAGCGCTGCACTTGTTTGCGGTAAAATCTTTTGTGACTTATTTCGGTGAAAAAAAAAAATTGCATTCAGAGGTTTGCGCTGCACTTATATGCGGTAAAATCTTTTGTAAATTATTTCGGAGTAAAAACAAATTTCCACCTCCTCCATTAACTTTCTCCTCTCTTCATTCCCATCCTCTAAACACACAGTGACTTGACTCCCCCCCGCTATATATATATATATATATATATATATATATGTGGTGCCAGCACCACCTAGGGGTGAATAAAGGTAAATGACACTGCCAGCCTGTTAAAGGGAATTACAGCATGATACCACAATACATTTGATATGACATTGAGCAAGAGTTTAAAGTGCCCACATGTAGCACATAGTGGGACACTGCATCAAGATGAATCAGGCGTGGATCAGCCAGGATTTCCACACACCAATGCCTGATGCATCAGACTAGCTCATCCATGGTGCCACATCAACAATTTGACAAAAGAGACCGTTTTCTTCTGGCTATCTGCCTTAGCTACTATTCTGATGCTGCAACCCGCCTGATGCCACACATCTGATGCCAAGTGCTCTTTCTTGCATCCACCTTCGTCAGCGGGTACTGGTATTGCCATCCACCGCCCCACTCTGTTACCGGGTCACTTAGTGGTCTTCTAATGCAGCTGCTGCTGCCATCTCCAAACTATTTCACCTTGCCACTCTGTAGCATCCTCATGCTGCTGCCATATCCACACTATGTCACCTTACCACTCTGTGGTCTCCTGCTGCTGCTGCTGTTACTGCCATCTCCACATTATGTCACCTTGCCACTCTGTGGTCTCCTCATGCTGCTGCCATTTCCACACTATGTCACCTTGCTACTCTGTGGTATCCTGATGCTGCTGCTGCCATATCCAAACTATGTTACCTTGCCACTCTGTGGCCTCCTGATGCTGCCGCCACCTCCAAACTATGTCACCTTGCCACTCTGTGGTCTCCTGAAGCTGATGCTGCTACTGCCATCTACACATTATGTCACCTTGCCGCTCTGTGGCCTCCTCATGCTGCTGCCATATCCACACTATGTCAGCTTGCCACTCTGTGGTCTCCTGATGCTGATGCTGCCATATCCACACTATGTCACCTTGCCACTATGTGGTCTCCTCACGCTGCTGCCATCTCCTCACTATGTCACCTTGCCACTCTATGATATCCTGATGCTGCTGCCATCTCCACACTATGCCACCTTGCCACTCTGTGGTCTCCTCATGCTGCTGCCATCTCCACACTATGTCACCTTGCCACTCTGTGGTATCCTGCTTCTGCTGCTGCCATCTCCACATTATGTCACCTTGCCACTCTGTGGTCTCCTCATGCTGCTGCCATCTCCACACTATGTCACCTTGCCACTCTGTGGTTTCCAGATGCTGCCACCACCTCCAAACTATGTCACCTTGCCAATCGGAGGCCTCATCATACTGCTGCCATCAACAGACTCTGTCATTGTGCCACTCTTTCAAAGTGTTTTTTTGGGGGGTAAAAATGATGGGTGACTGAAAAACTCCCTTTTCTGTAAGAACCGAATGACGTCGTGTGAGGTCGTGTGACGTCTGAAAGTGTGAGGAAAATATATATTATGAATAGGGATGAGCGAACTCGAACTGTATAGTTCGGGTTCGTACCGAATTTTGGGGTGTCCGTGACACGGACCCGAACCCGGACATTTTCGTAAAAGTCCGGGTTCGGGTTCGGTGTTCGTCGCTTTCTTGGCGCTTTTGTGACGCTTTCTTGGCGCTTTTTGAAAGGCTGCAAAGCAGCCAATCAACAAGCGTCATACTACTTGCCCCAAGAGGCCATCACAGCCATGCCTACTATTGGCATGGCTGTGATTGGCCAGAGCACCATGTGACCCAGCCTCTATTTAAGCTGGAGTCACATAGCGCCGCCCGTCACTCTGCTCTGATTAGCGTAGGGAGAGGTTGCGGCTGCGACAGTAAGGCGAGATTAGGCAGATTAACTCCTCCAAAGGACTTGATTAACTGATCGATCTGCAGCTGTGGATCATTGAGCTGCTGATCCTCAATTGCTCACTGTTTTTAGGCTGCCCAGACCGTTTGTCAGTCACATTTTTCTGGGGTGATCGGCGGCCATTTTGTGTCTTGTGGTGCGCCAGCACAAGCTGCGACCAAGTGCATTTAACCCTCAATGGTGTGGTTGTTTTTTGGCTAAAGCCTACATCAGGGTGAAGCTGTCACACCAAGTGCATTTAACCAGCAATAGTCTGTTCATTTTTTGGCCATATACAAAATCAGGGGCAAGCTGCGCCTGTCACCAAGTGCATTTAACCCTCAATGGTGTGGTTGTTTTTTGGCTAAAGCCTACATCAGGGTGAAGCTGTGACACCAAGTGCATTTAACCAGCAATAGTCTGTTCATTTTTTGGCCATATACAAAATCAGGGGCAAGCTGCGCCCGTCACCAAGTGCATTTAACCCTCAATGGTGTGGTTGTTTTTTGGCTAAAGCCTACATCAGGGTGAAGCTGTCACACCAAGTGCATTTAACCAGCAATAGTCTGTTCATTTTTTGGCCATATACAAAATCAGGGGCAAGCTGCGCCTGTCACCAAGTGCATTTAACCCTCAATGGTGTGGTTGTTTTTTGGCTAAAGCCTACATCAGGGTGAAGCTGTCACACCAAGTGCATTTAACCAGCAATAGTCTGTTCATTTTTTGGCCATATACAAAATCAGGGGCAAGCTGCGCCTGTCACCAAGTGCATTTAACCCTCAATGGTGTGGTTGTTTTTTGGCTAAAGCCTACATCAGGGTGAAGCTGTCACACCAAGTGCATTTAACCAGCAATAGTCTGTTTATTTTTTGGCCATATCCCAGTCTAATTCTGTCACTAAATCCATACCGGTCACCCAGCGCCTAAATACTAGGCCTCAAATTTATATCCAGCTAAATCTGTCCCTAGTGCTGTAGCTGGGCGAGTTATTTAGTGTCCGTTCAAGCACATTTCTTGTTCTGGGTTGAAATACAATTCCCAATTTAGCAATTTCATAATTTAGTGGTTCCTGCTATATCAGAGCTATTTGAAATCTATCCCAAAAAGGGTATATAATATTGAAGGTGCACATTGGGTCATTCAGAATAACTTCACACACACCCGCTACTGTGTATTTCCAAGTCTAATTCTGTCACTAAACCCATACCTGTCACCCAGCGCCTAAATACTAGGCCTCAAATTTAAATCCCTCTAAATCTCTCGTTACCGCTGTACTGTTGTTGCTGGGCAAGATATTTAGTGTCCGTCAAAGCACATTTTTTGTTCTGGGTTGAAGTACAATTCCCAATTTAGCAATTTCATAATTTAGTGGTTCCTGCTATATCAGAGCTATTTGGAATCTATCCCTAAAAGGGTATATAATATTGAAGGTGCACATTGGGTCATTCAGAATAACTTCACACACACCCGCTACTGTGTATTTCCAAGTCTAATTCTGTCACTAAACCCATACCTGTCACCCAGCGCCTAAATACTAGGCCTCAAATTTAAATCCCTCTAAATCTCTCGTTACCGCTGTACTGTTGTTGCTGGGCAAGATATTTAGTGTCCGTCAAAGCACATTTTTTGTTCTGGGTTGAAGTACAATTCCCAATTTAGCAATTTCATAATTTAGTGGTTTCTGCTATATCAGAGCTATTTGAAATCTATCCCTAAAAGGGTATATAATATTGAAGGTGCACATTGGGTCATTCAGAATAACTTCACACACACGCTTCTGTGCATTTCCAAGTCTAATTCTGTCACTAAATCCATACCGGTGACCCAGCGCCTAAATACTAGGCCTCAAATTTAAATCCCTCTAAATCTCTCGTTACCCACCGCTGTACTGTTGTTGCTGGGCAAGATATTTAGTGTCCGTCAAAGCACATTTTTTGTTCTGGGTTGAAGTACAATTCCCAATTTAGCAATTTCATAATTTAGTGGTTTCTGCTATATCAGAGCTATTTGAAATCTATCCCTAAAAGGGTATATAATATTGAAGGTGCACATAGGGTCATTCAGAATAACTTCACACACACGCTTCTGTGCATTTCCAAGTCTAATTCTGTCACTAAATCCATACCGGTGACCCAGCGCCTAAATACTAGGCCTCAAATTTATATCCCGCTAAATCTCTCGTTACCGCTGTACTGTTGTTGCTGGGCAAGATATTTAGTGTCCGTCAAAGCACATTTTTTGTTCTGGGTTGAAGTACAATTCCCAATTTAGCAATTTCATAATTTAGTGGTTCCTGCTATATCAGAGCTATTTGAAATCTATCCCAAAAAGGGTATATAATATTGAAGGTGCACATTGGGTCATTCAGAATAACTTCACACACACCCGCTACTGTGTATTTCCAAGTCTAATTCTGTCACTAAACCCATACCTGTCACCCAGCGCCTAAATACTAGGCCTCAAATTTAAATCCCTCTAAATCTCTCGTTACCGCTGTACTGTTGTTGCTGGGCAAGATATTTAGTGTCCGTCAAAGCACATTTTTTGTTCTGGGTTGAAGTACAATTCCCAATTTAGCAATTTCATAATTTAGTGGTTTCTGCTATATCAGAGCTATTTGAAATCTATCCCTAAAAGGGTATATAATATTGAAGGTGCACATTGGGTCATTCAGAATAACTTCACACACACGCTTCTGTGCATTTCCAAGTCTAATTCTGTCACTAAACCCATACCTGTCACCCAGCGCCTAAATACTAGGCCTCAAATTTAAATCCCTCTAAATCTCTCGTTACCGCTGTACTGTTGTTGCTGGGCAAGATATTTAGTGTCCGTCAAAGCACATTTTTTGTTCTGGGTTGAAGTACAATTCCCAATTTAGCAATTTCATAATTTAGTGGTTTCTGCTATATCAGAGCTATTTGAAATCTATCCCTAAAAGGGTATATAATATTGAAGGTGCACATTGGGTCATTCAGAATAACTTCACACACACGCTTCTGTGCATTTCCAAGTCTAATTCTGTCACTAAATCCATACCGGTGACCCAGCGCCTAAATACTAGGCCTCAAATTTAAATCCCTCTAAATCTCTCGTTACCCACCGCTGTACTGTTGTTGCTGGGCAAGATATTTAGTGTCCGTCAAAGCACATTTTTTGTTCTGGGTTGAAGTACAATTCCCAATTTAGCAATTTCATAATTTAGTGGTTTCTGCTATATCAGAGCTATTTGAAATCTATCCCTAAAAGGGTATATAATATTGAAGGTGCACATAGGGTCATTCAGAATAACTTCACACACACGCTTCTGTGCATTTCCAAGTCTAATTCTGTCACTAAATCCATACCGGTGACCCAGCGCCTAAATACTAGGCCTCAAATTTAAATCCCTCTAAATCTCTCGTTACCGCTGTCCTGTTGTAGCTGGGAAAGTTATTTAGTGCCCGTCAAAGCACATTTTTTGTTCTGGGTTGAAGTACAATTCCCAATTTAGCAATTTCATAATTTAGTGGTTCCTGCTATATCAGAGCTATTTGAAATCTATCCCAAAAAGGGTATATAATATTCAAGGTGCACATTGGGTCATTCAGAATAACTTCACACACACGCTTCTGTGCATTTCCAAGTCTAATTCTGTCACTAAATCCATACCGGTCACCCAGCGCCTAAATACTAGGCCTCAAATTTATATCCCGCTGAATTTGAATACAATACATTGGGCCAAATAATATATTTGTTGTTGTGGTGAACCATAACAATGAGAAAAACATCTAGTAAGGGACGCGGACGTGGACATGGTCGTGGTGGTGTTAGTGGACCCTCTGGTGCTGGGAGAGGACGTGGCCGTTCTGCCACATCCACACGTCCTAGTGTACCAACTACCTCAGGTCCCAGTAGCCGCCAGAATTTACAGCGATATATGGTGGGGCCCAATGCCGTTCTAAGGATGGTAAGGCCTGAGCAGGTACAGGCATTAGTCAATTGGGTGGCCGACAGTGGATCCAGCACGTTCACATTATCTCCCACCCAGTCTTCTGCAGAAAGCGCACAGATGGCGCCTGAAAACCAACCCCATCAGTCTGTCACATCACCCCCATGCATACCAGGGAAACTGTCTCAGCCTCAAGTTATGCAGCAGTCTCTTATGCTGTTTGAAGACTCCGCTGGCAGGGTTTCCCAAGGGCATCCACCTAGCCCTTCCCCAGCGGTGAAAGACATAGAATGCACTGACGCACAACCACTTATGTTTCCTGATGATGAGGACATGGGAATACCACCTCAGCATGTCTCTGATGATGACGAAACACAGGTGCCAACTGCTGCGTCTTTCTGCAGTGTGCAGACTGAACAGGAGGTCAGGGATCAAGACTGGGTGGAAGACGATGCAGGGGACGATGAGGTCCTAGACCCCACATGGAATGAAGGTCGTGCCACTGACTTTCACAGTTCGGAGGAAGAGGCAGTGGTGAGACCGAGCCAACAGCGTAGCAAAAGAGGGAGCAGTGGGCAAAAGCAGAACACCCGCCGCCAAGAGACTCCGCCTGCTACTGACCGCCGCCATCTGGGACCGAGCACCCCAAAGGCAGCTTCAAGGAGTTCCCTGGCATGGCACTTCTTCAAACAATGTGCTGACGACAAGACCCGAGTGGTTTGCACGCTGTGCCATCAGAGCCTGAAGCGAGGCATTAACGTTCTGAACCTGAGCACAACCTGCATGACCAGGCACCTGCATGCAAAGCATGAACTGCAGTGGAGTAAACACCTTAAAACCAAGGAAGTCACTCAGGCTCCCCCTGCTACCTCTTCTGCTGCTGCCGCCTCGGCCTATTCTGCTGCTGCCGCCTCGGCCTCTTCCTCCGCCTCTGGAGGAACGTTGGCACCTGCCGCCCAGCAAACAGGGGATGTACCACCAACACCACCACCACCACCTCCGTCACCAAGCGTCTCAACCATGTCACACGCCAGCGTTCAGCTCTCCATCTCACAAACATTTGATAGAAAGCGTAAATTCCCACCTAGCCACCCTCGATCCCTGGCCCTGAATGCCAGCATTTCTAAACTACTGGCCTATGAAATGCTGTCATTTAGGCTGGTGGACACAGACAGCTTCAAACAGCTCATGTCGCTTGCTGTCCCACAGTATGTTGTTCCCAGCCGGCACTACTTCTCCAAGAGAGCCGTGCCTTCCCTGCACAACCAAGTATCCGATAAAATCAAGTGTGCACTGCGCAACGCCATCTGTAGCAAGGTCCACCTAACCACAGATACGTGGACCAGTAAGCACGGCCAGGGACGCTATATCTCCCTAACTGCACACTGGGTAAATGTAGTGGCAGCTGGGCCCCAGGCGGAGAGCTGTTTGGCGCACGTCCTGCCGCCGCCAAGGATCGCAGGGCAACATTCTTTGCCTCCTGTTGCCACCTCCTCCTTCTCGGCTTCCTCCTCCTCTTCTTCCACCTGCTCATCCAGTCAGCCACACACCTTCACCACCAACTTCAGCACAGCCCGGGGTAAACGTCAGCAGGCCATTCTGAAACTCATATGTTTGGGGGACAGGCCCCACACCGCACAGGAGTTGTGGCGGGGTATTGAACAACAGACCGACGAGTGGTTGCTGCCGGTGAGCCTCAAGCCCGGCCTGGTGGTGTGTGATAATGGGCGAAATCTCGTTGCAGCTCTGGGACTAGCCAATTTGACGCACATCCCTTGCTTGGCGCATGTGCTGAATTTGGTGGTGCAGAAGTTCATTCACAACTACCCCGACATGTCAGAGCTGCTGCATAAAGTGCGGGCCGTCTGTTCGCGCTTCCGGCGTTCACATCCTGCCGCTGCTCGCCTGTCTGCGCTACAGCGTAACTTCGGCCTTCCCGCTCACCGCCTCATATGCGACGTGCCCACCAGGTGGAACTCCACCTTGCACATGCTGGACAGACTGTGCGAGCAGCAGCAGGCCATAGTGGAGTTTCAGCTGCAGCACGCACGGGTCAGTCGCACTACAGAACAGCACCACTTCACCACCAATGACTGGGCCTCCATGCGAGACCTGTGTGCCCTGTTGCGCTGTTTCGAGTACTCCACCAACATGGCCAGTGGCGATGACACCGTTATCAGCGTTACAATACCACTTCTATGTCTCCTTGAGAAAACACTTAGGGCGATGATGGAAGAGGAGGTGGCCCAGGAGGAGGAGGAGGAGGAGGAGGAAGAGGGGTCATTTTTAGCACTTTCAGGCCAGTCTCTTCGAAGTGACTCAGAGGGAGGTTTTTGGCAACAGCAGAGGCCAGGTACAAATGTGGCCAGCCAGGGCCCACTACTGGAGGACGAGGAGGACGAGGATGAGGAGGAGGTGGAGGAGGATGAGGATGAAGCATGGTCACAGCGGGGTGGCACCCAACGCAGCTCGGGTCCATCACTGGTGCGTGGCTGGGGGGAAAGGCAGGACGATGACGATACGCCTCCCACAGAGGACAGCTTGTCCTTACCCCTGGGCAGCCTGGCACACATGAGCGACTACATGCTGCAGTGCCTGCGCAACGACAGCAGAGTTGCCCACATTTTAACCTGTGCGGACTACTGGGTTGCCACCCTGCTGGATCCACGCTACAAAGACAATGTGCCCACCTTACTTCCTGCACTGGAGCGTGATAGGAAGATGCGCGAGTACAAGCGCACGTTGGTAGACGCGCTACTGAGAGCATTCCCAAATGTCACAGGGGAACAAGTGGAAGCCCAAGGCCAAGGCAGAGGAGGAGCAAGAGGTCGCCAAGGCAGCTGTGTCACGGCCAGCTCCTCTGAGGGCAGGGTTAGCATGGCAGAGATGTGGAAAACTTTTGTCAACACGCCACAGCTAACTGCACCACCACCTGATACGCAACGTGTTAGCAGGAGGCAACATTTCACTAACATGGTGGAACAGTACGTGTGCACACCCCTCCACGTACTGACTGATGGTTCGGCCCCATTCAACTTCTGGGTCTCTAAATTGTCCACGTGGCCAGAGCTAGCCTTTTATGCCTTGGAGGTGCTGGCCTGCCCGGCAGCCAGCGTTTTGTCTGAACGTGTATTCAGCACGGCAGGGGGCGTCATTACAGACAAACGCAGCCGCCTGTCTACAGCCAATGTGGACAAGCTGACGTTCATAAAAATGAACCAGGCATGGATCCCACAGGACCTGTCCGTCCCTTGTCCAGATTAGACATTAACTACCTCCCCATAACCATATATTATTGGACTCCAGGGCACTTCCTCATTCAATCCTATTTTTATTTTCATTTTACCATTATATTGCAAGGCTACCCAAAGTTGAATGAACCTCTCCTCTGCCTGTGTGCTAGGCCTAAATATATGCCAATGGATTGTTGCAGTGGTGGCTGACGTGAAGCCTCATTCTCTGCTATGACATGCAGACTGATTCTCTGGTGACATGAAGCCAGATCCTCTGTTACGGGACCTCTCTCCTCTGCCTGGGTGCTGGGCCTAAATTTATGAAAATGGACTGTTGCAGTGGTGGGTGACGTGAAGCCTGATTCTCTGCTATGACATGCAGACTGATTCTCTGGTGACATGAAGCCAGATCCTCTGTTACGGGACCTCTCTCCTCTGCCTGGGTGCTGGGCCTAAATTTATGAAAATGGACTGTTGCAGTGGTGGGTGACGTGAAGCCTCATTCTCTGCTATGACATGCAGACTGATTCTCTGCTGACATGAAGCCAGATTGTCTGTTACGGGACCTCTCTCCTCTGCCTGGGTGCTGGGCCTGAATTTATGACAATGGACTGTTGCAGTGGTGGCTGACGTGAAGCCTGATTCTCTGCTATGATATGAAGACTGATTCTCTGCTGACATGAAGCCAGATTGTCTGTTACGGGACCTCTCTCCTCTGCCTGGGTGCCGGGGCCTAAATATCTGAGAATGGACTGTTCCAGTGGTGGGTAACGGGAAGCCAGATTCTCTGCTATGATATGAAGACTGATTCTCTGCTGACATGAAGCCAGATTGTCTGTTACGGGACCTCTCTCCTCTGCCTGGGTGCTGGGCCTAAATTTATGAAAATGGACTATTACAGTGGTGGGTGACGTGAAGCCTGATTCTCTGCTATGACATGAAGACTGATTCTCTGCTGACATGAAGCCAGATTGTCTGTTACGGGACCTCTCTCCTCTGCCTGGGTGCCGGGGCCTAAATATCTGAGAATGGACTGTTCCAGTGGTGGGTGACGGGAAGCCAGATTCTCTGCTATGGAACCTCTCTCCAATTGATTTTGGTTAATTTTTATTTATTTAATTTTTATTTTAATTAATTTCCCTATCCACATTTGTTTGCAGGGGATTTACCTACATGTTGCTGCCTTTTGCAGCCCTCTAGCCCTTTCCTGGGCTGTTTTACAGCCGTTTTAGTGCCGAAAAGTTCGGGTCCCCATTGACTTCAATGGGGTTCGGGTTCGGGACGAAGTTCGGATCGGGTTCGGATCCCGAACCCGAACATTTCCGGGATGTTCGGCCGAACTTCTCGAACCCGAACATCCAGGTGTTCGCTCAACTCTAATTATGAAACAACAAATATACAAAAAGTACATGAAAACAATGAGAACCTCCTGATGCTGTCGTCACCTCCAAACTCTGTCATTGTGCCACTCTTTCAAAGTGTTTTTTTCGGTAATGTTGATGGGTGACTGCAAAACTCCTTTTGCTGTATGAACCGAATGATGTAGTGGTGAAATTTTTTCTTTCAAATTAGTTTTTTTTTCGGTAAAAATTATGGGTGACTGAAAAACTCCTTTTGCTATATGAAACGAATGACGTTGTGTGATGTCTGAAAGTGTGAGGAAAATATATATTATGAAACAACAAATATACAAAAAGTACGTGAAAACAATGTCAACCTCCTGATGCTGCAGCCATCTCCAGACTCATTGTGCCACTTGGTGGCTGCTTCCGCCACCTGCAGACTCTGCCATTTTGCCACACGGTACCCTTCTCCTGATGCTGCTGCTGCATCCGCCACCTCCAGACTCGGTGGCTTTCTCCTGATGCCGCCAACTCCAGACTCGGTCGTTGTGCCACTCGCTGGCCTCCTCATACTGCCGTCACCTCCAGGGTTCTGTTGTTGTGCCACTCAGTGGCCTCCTCATACTGCTGCCAACTCCAGACTGTCATTGTGCCACTCGGTGGCCTCCTCATACTGCTGCCAACTCCAGATTCTGTCCTTGTGCTACTCGGTGGCCTACTCATACTGCTGCCAAATCCAGACCCTGTCATTGGGCCACTCTGTAGTCTCTTCATGCTGCTTCCACCTCACCACTATGTCATAGGTTCACTCTGTGGACTTCTCATGCTATTCCCACCCTCCCCACTTTATGTCTGGTCCACTATTTTGCCTTTTGGCCTGGCTGATATCATTTATTTGACCTTTCTTCTGATCTGTCAGAAGGAAGGTGTCAAGGTCTTACCTTGTCCTCATGGTGGCACCATTTTGGACATGTGCAGTCTCTTATAACCTCTGAGTGCATCATCACTTGCCTGCTGCCTGGGCGTCGCACAGTGATGATGTGGCAACACCTATATCAGTCTGCTCAGGCTTCAGGTTCATTGCCCTTGCGTTTTTTCTCCAAGGTGCATCTCTGGCAGTTTGAGCTCCTTGTGTGTTCCTGTGCATGATCCGGCCTGGCTGACGTTTCCTCTGGCTCTTGACCCCGCATCAGCAGACGTACCCGCTTTAGATCTGACCCCAGCTTGGACAACTACACGCTTTGGACCTGATTTCGGCTTGGACGACTACCTGAATTGGACTTGACCGGCTTCTTCCTAACGTCACTGTCCCTGATGAATGTTTATTTATGGTACTTTAAATAAATGACTTTATTTTACCTGTGTTTGCATGTTGTCTGGTTTCCTGGCTCCCGTGACATTGGGCAAGGGCCATGAATCCTGCCGATGCATGTATTCTCACGCTTCCTATGCTGGTCTCCAGGGTCGATCAACAAGATCACCTTTTGGGTCAGTTCGCTCAGGCATTGCAGACATTGCTTGCACGCACTGCACACCTTCCTCCTGGTGCTGCTGGGCCGGTGGTTCCTCCTGCTGCTGCTCCCACTGCCACTCCTGCTTCTGCAGTTGGAGCTGAGGTCCCTGTTTCCAGAGGGATGACTGGTTCAGCCCCCCTACCGCAGCGATATGGGGGTGAACCGAGTCAGTGTAATGGCTTCCTAAACCAAGTGGGGCATATATTTTGAGATGGTCCCTCAGGCGTTTCCTTCTGATTGGTCCATAGTGGCTTTCCTGATTTTGTTGCTCTCGGACAAGGCCTTGGCCTGGGCGAATCCCTTATGGGAGAACTAAGAAACCTGTGATACGTGATTACCCAAGTTTTGTTGCCTCCTTTCATAGGGTATTCAATGTACCTACTCGTTCTGCCTCTGCTTCAAAGCAGCTCCTGTCCATTCAATAGGGCATACGAACCGTAGCTGAATATGCCATTGAATTCCGTACCCTGGCTGCAGAGGTGGGTTGGAATAATGAGGCACTGGTGGCTGCCTTCACGCATGGTCCCTCTGATGCATTGAAGGACGAGGTTGCGGCTAAGGATCTCCCTGCTGAACTCGAGGCCCTCGTTTCCTTCAC
Source organism: Bufo gargarizans (assembly GCF_014858855.1). Lineage (NCBI taxonomy): Eukaryota > Metazoa > Chordata > Amphibia > Anura > Bufonidae > Bufo > Bufo gargarizans. Next base: position 663,500,896 of record NC_058081.1, read on the forward strand.
GATTTTGATCGATACCAGGTTCAGGGAGAGGCTTTCGTTTAAGGAGCGCCTGTGGAGGCCTCCTACCAGATTGGCTCCTATGTTTTCTTTCCCACCCATTCCTCCCTCACCTCCCACGCCTCCTGGGAATAGTGCATCTGGCAGTGAACCTATGCAGCTGGGATTCACTCGCCTTTCTGAGGCTGAGCGGGCCTTTAGGAGGAGGGAGGGATGGTGCCTGTATTGCGGTCTCAGTGAGCATTTCCTGAACTCATGCCCGACCCGTCCAGGATACCCTCGCACTTAAGGTCCTGTCGGGGGGCAGACCTTGTGTGGAATTTCCTCATCCCCTGCTTTCCATAAAGATAAACCGCTGATCACATTTGTCCTCTCCTGGACAGGGGGCACAGCGGTTACTCAAACATTGGTGGACTCTGGTGATGGTGGTTATTTTATTGATAGTACATTTGTTGCTGAGCCTCTTGTTACTCCACTGGACATCAAGGCCATTGATTGGAGACCTCTGCGACTGGCGCATGTTACCGATGAGACTGTTCCGGTTGATATGGCGATTGGGGCTGTTCACAGGGAATCAGGTTATTTCGTCCCCGCACTACTCTGTGGTTTTGGGGTTCCCTTGGCTTCAGGGGCACAATCCGACTTTTGATTAGCAGTCGGCCGAGATCCTCTCTTTGTCTCCAGAGTGTGGCGCTGTTTGCAAAAATGGGCCTGTTAAAGTACTTTGTACCTCCTCGGATTCTGTGTTGCCTCCTGAATATCTTGAGTAGCTGGATGTATTTGACAAGATGCGTGCTGGTGCCCTTCCTCCTCATCGTCCCTATGATTGTTCTGTAGATCTGCAACCTGATGCCATTCCCCCTTGTGGCAGGGTTTATCCTCTTTCTGTTGCAGAGAATAAGATGATGGAGGAGTACGTTGCGGACGTGCTTTTCCGGGGACACATTCGCAAGTCCACTTTCCAGCTGGCTTTTTCTTGGTAAACAAAAAGGGAGGTGAGTTGAAACCTTGCATTGACTATAGGGGTCTCAATAGCATCACTGTCAAGAATGCATTCCGTTTATTGCCGAATTGTTTGACCGCCTCAAGGGAGCAACAGTCGTTACCAAGCTTGACCTAAGGGCAGAATATAACCTCGTAAGGATCAAGGTGACGAGTGGAAGACCATGTTTAACCCCTTTTCGACACATGACGTATTATTACTTCATGGAAGCCACTGGGTTCCAGCAATTTGACATAATAATACGTCATGGTGATCGGGCGGACACCGGAGCGGTGCGCGAGCGATCACTGCAGTGGCCCGGCAGTCCCTGGTAGCCGGGTCCCTGCTGTATCCGCCGCCATCACTGTAAAAGCCTATGCCAGTGGATTAACCTCTTCCAAGCCGTGGTCCACACTGACCGCAACATAGAAGGATGAAGGAGTGCATAGAGTCCCTGCGCTGCTGTGGCAGGGACTCAATGTGTCAGAAGGCAGCCCGATGCCATGCAGAGGCTGCCCAAAGCCTTGCACGGCATTAGGACCTGCCTTCTACGGGTGCCGAAGAGATCCAGCCTCAGGATGGGTCTCCTAGGCAACCTGTTAGTGTACTACTCACTGTAGTACATGAACAGGCAATGCATTACAATACAGATATATTATAATGCATTGCAGAGGGGATCAGACCCCCAAAAGTGAACATCAGAAATAAAGCAAAGAAAAAAGTTAAAAAAATGTGTTTTTAATAAAATTAAGAAAGTTTTTAAGTAAAAAAAAAAAAGCCCCTTTCCCCTTACTTTATAAAAATAATAATAAAAAAACATATTTTTGGTATCGCCACGTCCGTATTGACCGGCTCGAAAAAACCATAAACACCGTAAAAAAAAAAGAGAACTTTGTAAAACAAAAGCCATTTTTGTCACCTTACATCACAAAAAGTGCAACACCAAGCGATCTAAAAGGCGCATGCCCCACAAAATGGAATCAATAAAACCTTTACCTCATCCCACAAAAAATGAGGTTCTACCTAAGACCATCGCCCCAAAAAATAAAAAAAACTATAGCTCTCAGAATCATAGCAGTTTCAAAACTGCTATGATTGTGCTAAAATGAAATACATAAAAAAAATATACATATTAGGTATCACCACGTCCATAACAACCAGCTCTATAAAAATATCACCCCTCAGATGAACACCGTAAAAAAATTAAAATAAAAACTGTGTAAAAAAGCCATTTTTGTCACCTTACATCCCAAAAATTGCAACAGCAAGAGATCAAAAAGGTGTATGCCACCCAAAATAGTACCAATCAAACCATCACCTGCTCCCACAAAAAATGATACCCTGCTTAAGACAATCAGTCAAAAAATAAAAAAGCCATCACTCTCAGACAATGAAGACACAAAAATAAAAATTTTTTGCTTCAAAACTGCTATTATTGTGCTAAAGTAAAATAAATAAAAAAAAGTATAGGTATCGCCACGTCCGTAACAACCAGCTCTATAAAAATCACATGACCTAACCCCTCAGGTGAACACCGTAAAAAAAATTAAAACTGTGTGAAAATATATATTTGTCACCTTACATCACAAAAATTGCAACACCAAGCGATCAAAAAGGCATATACCCATATACCCCCTAAAATAGTACCAATAAAACCGTCACCTCATCCCGCAAAAAATGAGATTTTACCTAAGACAATCGGTCAAAAAATAAAATAAAAAAAGCTATGGCTCTCAGACTATGGATACACTAAAATATCATTATTTTGGTTACAAAAATGCTATTATTGTGTAAAACTTAAATAATAAAAAGTAGACATATTAGGTATTGCCACATCCGTAAAGATCTGCTCTATAAAAAGTCACATGACCTAATCCCTTAGGTAAGCGCTGTAAAAATAAATAAATAAAAACTGCGCCAAAACAACCAATTTTTTTGTTCACCTTGCCCCATAAAGTGTAATAATGAATGATCAAAAATGTTACCAATAAAAATGTCAACTCTTCCTGCAAAAAACGAGCCCATGCACAAGACAATTGGCAGGAAAAAAAAAATGGGGTGTTCAGAAAATGGAGATACAAAAACCTAATTTTTGTTTTCAAAAATGCTTTATTATGTAAAACGGAAACAAACATCATAGAAAGTAGACATATTTGATATAATTGTGTCTGTAACAACCTGCTCTATAAAAATAGCGCATGATCTAACCTGTCAGATGAATGTTGTTAAAAATAAAAACTGTGCCAAAACATCCATTTTTTGATTACCTTGCCTCACAAAAATCGTAATATAGAGCAATTAAAAATCATATGTACCCCAAAATAGTACCAACAAAACTGGCACCTTAACCCGTAATTTTCAAAATGTGGTCACTTTTTTTAGTTTCTACTTTAGTTTCTACTGTAGGGGTGCATCAGGGAGGGTTCAAATGGGACATGGCATCTAAAAACCAGTTCAGCTAAATCTGCCAAAAACCTTATGGCATTCCTTTCCTTCTGCACCCTGCCGTGTGGCCATACAGCAGTTTATGACTACATATGGGGTGTTTCTGTAAATTGCAGAATCAGGGCAATACATATTGAGTTTTTTTGGCTGTTAACCCTTGCTTTGCTATTGGAAAAAAAATTGATTAAAATGTAAAATCTGCCCAAAAAGTGAAATTCTGAAATTTCATCTCAATTTTCCATTAATTCTTGTGGAACACCTAAAGGGTTAACAAAGTTTGTAAAATCAGTTTTGAATACCTTGAGGGGTGTAGTTTCTAAAATGGGGTGGTTTCTATTATGTAAGCCCCGCAAAGTGACTTCAGACCCAAACTGATCCTTAAAAAGTGGGTTTTGGAAATTTTCTGAAAAAAATTTCAAGATTTGCGTCCAAACTTCTAAGCCTTCTAACGTCCCCAAAAAATAAAATGTCATTTTCAAAATGATCCAAACATGAAGTAGACATATGGGAAATGTAGAGCAATAAAACTATTATATGAGATATCACTATCTATTATAAGAGTAGAGAAATAGAAATTTGAAAATTTGGGAATTTTTATAAATTTTTGGTACATTTTGGATTTTTTCACAAATAAAGATGAAATATATTGACTCAAATTTATGACTATCATGAAGTACAATGTGTCACGAGAAAATAATCTCAGAATGGCTTGTATAAGTAAAAGTGTTCCAAAGCTATTACCACATAAAGTGACATGTCAGATTTGCAAAAAAATGGCCTGGGCAGAAGAGCGAAAACTGGCCCGGGGTAGAAGGGGTTAAGACCAGAACCAGTCGTTATGAATATCTGGTCATGCTTTTTGGGTTGTGCAATGCGCCCGCTGTCTTCCAGGAGTTCATTAATGATGTATTTCATGATATGTTGCAGCAATGTGTGGTGGTCTATTTGGATGACATCTTGGTTTATTCGGACTCCATTGAATCACACTACCTGGAAGTCATACAGATGCTTCAACGGTTACGTAGGAATGGCCTTTTTGTAAGCTTGAGAAATGTGAATTTTACCTGTCTCAGGTTGCTTTCTTGGGCTATATCATTTCTGCTGAATGGTTCTCGAAAGACCCTCAAAAGGTTTCGGGAGTTCTGCAATGGCCTCGCCCCAGTGGTCTCTACGTTCCATTCAGTGTTTCCTTGGGTTTGCCAACTATTATCGGAAATTTGAAGGGTCAGACCATCCCTGATGAAGGAGCCCGACGGCTCAGAAACGCGTCGGATGAACTTTGATCTCTGGGAGCACCAGTAGCACTTCGCGGTGACGTCACACGCACAGAAAATCCTGGACGCCGAATCTGTAGTCTGCTCCCTCGCACCACACAGCTACCGGCCGGAGCAGTGTGAATGCTGGTAGGTGAGCAGTGAAGATTTACCTTTTCCTTACACTTCCCTACACACAGGAACGGGAACCCGGAACATTCATCTAGCCACTCCACTCGATTTGTTATATTTCTACCGACCAGCGCCAGTGTAAGTTTGTACCGTAAGGTAATTAACATTTAACCAATTTTGTATCCTGGGCGGCAGCAGCAAAGCCCATTATATACACTGTGCAGCGGACCTCAAATTGGAGGTTGGTGGATTTCTTGTATGGGAGCGCAGGAGTGTACTTGATTTTCTTTGTAATATTATCAGAAATTTATCAGGAACTTTTCCACATTGGCCAAACCCATCTTAGATCTGACTAAGAAGAGCAGCGATCCCTACAATTGGACGCTTGCTTCTTCTCAGGCTTTTGAGGGCCCCAAGTCTGCTTTCGCCTCAGCTCCGATTCTGTCTCATCCCAATCCTGGCTTGCCCTTTGTCCTAGAGGTGGATGCATCTGAGACAGGAATAGGCGCCCTCCTGTCGCAGCGTCAGACACCTGATGGACCCTTGCTTCCTTGTAGGTTCTACTCTAAGAAGCTGTCTCCAGCAGAATGCAATTATAAGATTGGAGACAGAGAGCTCTTGGATATCATCCTGGCTCTCCAAGAGTGGAAATACTTGCGCAAAGGTTCTGCAGTTAAGGTTCTCATTTTTACCGACCATAACAATCTGATGTATCTCTCGGAGGCCAAGAGGCTTACACCCCGTCAGGCTAGATGTTTTCTTATTCTTGTCTTGATTTAACTATGTGGTCTCCTATTTGCCTGGCTCCAAGAATTTTAAGACCCTTTCTCGCCAGTATTCTGAGCTGTCCCGGGAGGACTCTGTGCCGACGCCATTCACCTTCCGATCATATCCTGGAAACTATCTGCACCAACTTGACCTCTCCTTTTGGGGAACGGATCTTGACTGCTCAGTCCAATGCACCCACAGTGAAACCTGCTGGCAAATGTTTTGTGCCTGAGGGGTTGCCCATCAAGCTGCTGCGCATGTACCACAATTCAAGGACTACCAGTCATCCTGGTAAGAACTACCCGTCAGTTCTGGTAGCCATCTCTCTGCTATGATGTTGCCACGTATGTGGCTGCGTGCTCTGTCTTTGCGCAGAACAAATCTTCCCGCCGCCTACCCTTGGGTCTACAGCATCCCATTCCCAATGGTCTCACCTGGCCATGGACTTTATTGTGGAACTTTCTGCATCCCGAGGTTACACGGTTATCCTCATGGTTGTCAGTTCTCCAAGATGTGCCACTGTGTTCCGTTTAAGAAGCTGCCTACCGCTCAGGAGCTGGCCTCAGTATTTGCCAGGGAGGTCTTCTGTTTACACAGGTTGCCTAAGGAGATTGTCTCAGACCGCAGGAGCCAGTTTGTCTTTAGGTTCTGGCGTGCCTTTTGTTCTCAGTTGGGTGTTCACCTCTCCTTCTCCTCAGCCTACCATCTGCAGTCTAATGGTGCTGCTGAGTGTTCCAACCAAGCCCTGGAGCAATTTCTCCGCTGCTATATCTCTAACCATCATGACAATTGGGTTGATCTGCTGCCCTGGGCGGAGTTTGCCAGGAATTCTGCCATCGACTCATCCTCCGGAATGTCTCCGTTTATGGCAAATTTTGGTTTCTAGCCCTCTGTAATGTCCGAGTCGTTCTTGCCACAGGCCATTCCGGCTGTGGAGGATCATCTTCGTGCCCTCCGTTTCTCTTGGGTGTGGGTTCAAGAGTCGTTACGGGTTTCTGCTCAGCGTCAGAAGCTCCAGGCTGACCTGAGGCATTTGCCTGCTCCTTTGTACTGAGTTGGGGAGAGGGTGTGGTTATCGCCTCGTAATCTCAACCTCAAGGTGCCTGCTCCGAAACTGGCCCCCCGTTTTGTTGGACCTTTTTGCATCCTTCGTAAGGTGAACCAAGTTGCCTATGCCCTTGACCTTCCTCCTGGTATGCGTATCTCCAACGTCTCCCATGTGTCGCTTTTGAAGCCACTGGTTTGCAATCACTATACCACCTCACTTCCTCGCCCTCATCCCATTCCTGTTGGCAATCATGAGGAGTATGAGATTAGCAGCATCCTGGATTCTCGTCTGCTCCGAGGTCGAGTCCAATTCCTGGTCCACTGGAGATGTTATGGTACTGAGGAGTGCTCCTAGGTTTCCTCTGCTGATGTTCTGTCGCCCGCCCTTCTCCGTGCTTTCCATGCTTGCTTTCCGCAGAAACCGTTTTTTTCTCCTGCGTTTGCATGTGGTCTGGTTTCCTGGCTCCCGTGACAGAAGGAAAAATTTGACACACAACAGATCCTGTCTGTGTAGCAGCTGTAAGGCCTGTATGGTCCCATCAGAATTGGCTTATGATTTCGTAGCCAAAAGCAGGAGTGGGTAGAAAACACAGAAGACATGCAAATATTCCATTCACGTGTCATCTCTGTTTTACATCCACTCCTGTTTTTGTTTGGCATTAGCAATACTGATGGATTATTGAGCAAATGCTGGCTGAGTGAGGTATGCTCCACAGACAGGATCTGTTTTTTGTGGATTATTGTTCTTACAGATCAGAGAAAGGGCAAATGAATCTACTTGTATGAGCGTTTAATAGAACAGGTTTATATTTATAATGATCTTGTAGAAGGCTTGCACATTAAAATATCAATTTTTGCAGATGACACTAAACTGTGTAAAGTATTTAACACTGAAGAGGACAGTATACTACTACAGAGGGATCTGGATAGATTGCAGGCTTGGGCAGAGAAGTGGCAGATGAGGTTTAACACTGACAAATGTAAGGTTATGCACATGGGTAGAAATAATATAAGTCACCCGTACATACTAAATGATAAAACATTGGGTAACTGTGACGGTCACGTACACTACACACAGGGGGGAGGATAGTGACCACTACGCTCCACCCTCACCCCTGGCCCTGCCTACTTGCCTCGCAAGTCCTAATGACAGGGGACAACTAGACGGCAGTCCCTAACTTAGGATACGTGCTGGGAAGACAGACAAGACAAATAACAGAACGTGAACAGACCGGGTCAATACCTAGAGAGCTACGCAGTACTAAGGAATGAGCAGAGAATAGTCAGGAAAAGCCGAGGTCAAATACCAGGATAGAAACGAAGTACAACAGGAGTCCGCAAAGAATCATCAGGTGGAAGCCGGGGTCAGGATACCAGGAGAGACGCGCAGTACAGGAGGAGCAGGCAAAGGATCGTCAGGGAACAGGGTCAAGGTAGTATTCAGTAGTCCAACAAAATGCCAGGAACCTAGAATTAACAGGCAACCTGTGGCCAGCAGGCTGCCTGTATTTATAGTGGGGAGTGAGGGTCATGTGACGTGGCCAGCATTACATGACCGACAGACCAACCAGTCGAACACCGAGTGATCAGCTCGGCGCTTAAAGCAGACCTAGGAGCAGGGAGTCTCCCAGCTAGCAAAGCTGCCCTGGGAACGAGGTCAAACACAGATCCTCGCTCCCAAAGCTAAGCAGCAGGTCTGCAGCTGATGAGAGACCGAGTGCGCCTTCGGCACCCCATTACAGTAACGCTGACATGGAAAAGGACCTAGGAATTTTGGTGAACAGCAAACTAAACTGTAAAAACCAATGTCAGGCAGCTGCTGCCAAGCCAATAAAATAATGGGTTGCATCAAAAGGGACATAGATGCCCATGATGAGAACATAGTCCTACTACTTTACAAATCACTGGTCAGATCACACATGGAGTACTGTGTACAGTTCTGGGCTCCTGTGAACAAGGCAGACATAGCAGAGCTGGAGAGGGTCCAGAGGAGGGCAACTAAAGTAATTATGGGAATGAGGGAATTACAGTACCCTGAAAGATTATCACTTTTGAAAAAAGACGACTGGCGGAAGATTGAATTACTAGGTATAAATATATCAGGGGTCAGTACAGAGATCTATCTCATCATCTATTTATCCCCAGGACTGTGACTATGACAAGGGGACATCCTCTACGTCTGGAGGAAAGAAGGTTTGTACACAAACATAGAAGAAGATTCTTTACAATAGGAGCAGTGAGACTATGGAATGCTCTGGCTGAGGAGGTGGTGATGGTAAGATCACTAAAGGAGTTTAAGCGGGGCCTGGATGTATTTCTGGAGTGTAATAATATTACAGGCTATAGCTACTAGAGAGGGGTCGTTGATCCAGGGAGTTATCTGATTGCCTGAATGGAATCAGGAAGGAATTTTTTTCCCCGCGTAAGTGGGGAAAATTGGCTTCTACCTCACAGTGTTTTTTTTTGCCTTCCTCTGGATCAACTTGCGGGATAACAGGACGAACTGGATGGTAAATGTCTTTTTTCAGCCTTATATACTATGTTACTATGTTAGGGTCTGATAACATCTATGTGGAATCAGCTGGTGACGGTGTAAAAGGATTGCGCTTCTTCTTGGTGCTAACATTGACCTGTAAAGCTGAGTTCATACGTGAGTTATTTGGTCAATTTTGCCTTCATGTCTGCCCAAATAAGTGAAGTGTGCAGTGAATCTAAATGCGACGCCTGTCATCTTCATGTCATACGGACTCACAGTATTATTTCACTACCAAAGCAGACTCCATATGTGTGTTACTACAAGGCACAGTGTTCCACACCACTATAAAGTTCGCTCATCTCTAGTGGTCACCTTTACATTTATTCAGAATCTGAATAAGATGGCCAAGCATGATGCGTGTTGGGGCACCTTAGTTCTGGATATCTGTATGGCTGCAAGAGGTGGGACCTGCATCTATCTATCTATCTATCTATCAGACCTTCATGGAATATCCTGTGAATATGTGCTAACTTTTTAAAATTGAGTCTCTAAAAAATTATTTTCAATATGTTGCAAAGAGTGTTCAAGATGCATACTTCTTACTTCTCCTCTTGGATTACTCGGATTACTCTGATGTCTATCCTTCATGTGTCTGTGTGTTGCCATTCACTGGTTGCATTGTGATTTGCAGATTTTCAAAGAATTTTCTAGAATTTTGTGATTGAATTGTATTGAACTTTACAAAATTGGAGCTTATCATCAGATTTTAGCTGTTACGCAGCAGGTATGGACCAACTGTGTCAATGAAAGGATTTGGCTTAGGGCTACTGCTAATAAAGTTATCTAAGAGGTCCCCCTCGTTTTCACCCTCTCATCCCTATGCAGGGATCTTGTCTCCCCTGCAAGGGAACCACTGGGCCACTGCATCTTGAAGTAGTCTTCATTCAGTGACAGCTGACCTACCTGGGTCAAGAGATACCAAAGTGAGGCACCAAGGGATCAGGCAATGTTTGTACCCATAATAAAGAACAGAAAAGAAAATTTGGAAGTTAATTCAGACCCGTAGGGATCACAATGTATCCCAAAGGAATGAAAAATTGGGCGCTGACAAGAGTGGTGTTGAAATAGCAATAGCAAAAAGGGGAGGTGAGGCAGCTCAAAGAGTGTTTGTGACTACAGACACTAGAAGGATAATAAGAATGGGTGTATGGGAGAATAATCTACAGTGTTGGAGAGTCCATCACTTGTAGTTTAGACCCCCAAAAATGTACCCATAATAGGCAGGGATACACAGACAGTGAGCCATAAGTGAAACCCCTCCTTCTTTCACTGCCTACTTGCAGTGCAAGCCCTAGGCGGCAAGTCCGCAACTGGTCGGTGTTCCCTACTCTGCTAAAGTGCAAGACATACACACACAGAGACAGAACAACACAGAGTCATATGGAAAAAAGTTGGAACTGAGAGGACAATACAGTACCAAATCACAAGGCAGAAGGTATTCAAATAGCCAAGCCGAAGTCAGAACCAGATGACAAAAACAGTACCAAAATACAATACAGAGAGTGGTCAAAGGCAAGCAGAGGTTAATAATAGCAGAAATACAAATGCACACAGAACCAGGATCCCAGCTAAGGAGTCAGTGACTATTACTGGCACTGGTTTATGGCCAGAAAGGGTTTTACAGGGGTTGTCCGGGTTCAGTGCTGAATCCGGACATACCAATAATTTCACCCATGCAGCCCCCCTGACATGAGCATCGAAGCAGTTCATGCTCCGATGCTTTCCCTTGCTCTGCGCAGTATTGCACAGGGCAAGGGCTCTTTTATTTACCCAAACACACTGCCGGGTGGAGGCTTCCCAGCAGTGTGTTCGGTGATGTCACTGGCTCTGATTGGCGAGCTTTAGAGCTGCCCTAGCCGTTTTACACCGGGCTCACCGGTCTCACTGCTGGGCGGAATAATAAAATAATTAAATCACGTGAAACAAATATTTACTTTTGCTAAGGTGATAGTGCTGCCTGACATTTACCATATCCAGTCCTATTCTAAAGTTGCATATAATCATTGAGTATATGCCTGGTATTAGTAAAGGGGCTATCCCATAATTAATGTGAGGAATAAAATCGGACATCATATAATATATGACAACCTCTAACAAAGCTAGAACCAGGACAATACCTCACATGGCTCCAGAGATCCATTTCCCCATTAATTTCTACAATTGCTCTTGTTCAGGCTGGCAGCCCAGGGAGCATGTCATTTCTCAGTGGGGGAGGGTCCTTTATGCTGCAGAATTCTCCCTGTCACAGTTCAGAGTGCATGTCCTTTCTGCTGCAGCTCTCTTCCTGTCACACCTCAGAGGGTATGTCCTTTCTGTTACAGCTCTCTTTCTGTCCCAGCTCAGGGCCGTGTCCTTTCTGCTGCTGCTCTCTTCCTGTCACAGTTTAGATGGCATGTCCTTTCTGATCCAGCTCTCTCACTGTCACAGCTTAGAGGATGTGTCCTTTCCTAGGGCTCATTCACACGACCGTATCCATTTTTTGTGGACCACAAATTGTGGATCAGCAAGATACAGATAACGGCAGTGTGTCTTCCACAATTGTGTGGACTGTGACATCCTTCTCCATGATATAAATGCCTATTCTTGTCTGCAAATACAGACAAGAATACAGTAGGACATGTTCTATCTTTTTGCTGAGCCACGGAACGGACATATGAATGCGGACAGCAATCGGTGTGCTGTTCGCATCTTTTGTGGCCACATTAAAATGAATCGGTCCACATCCAATCTTCAAAATTGCAGAACAGATGCCCTCAGAGCATGTGTCCTTCCTGCTGAAGTTTTCTCCCTGTAACTGTCACAGTAGATATAGCTGGTGGCAGTTTAAGGATGGAAGTGAGAACGTACGACTAGTGTTTGGCTCGAATATTCGAATTGCTAATTTTAATCGCGAATATCGCCACTTTGAGAATTTGTGAATATTTAGAATATTGTGCCATATATTCGTATTCGCGAATATTTTAGATTTTTTTTTTTTTCATCAGTGACCTCCCTTCTTGCTTGTGGGCCAATGAGAAGGCTGCAATGTCTTTGTCAGAGCTTAGCAACATCCCTAGCAACCAATAGGAAAGTTACCTACCCCTTACTATATAAGAACCTCCCCAGCAGCCATTTTCTGCAGTTTTTTGCAGATCTAAGAAAAAGAGCAGTGTTATTGCTGCGCTCTGTGCTTTGCTGTGTCATTAGATAGATAGTTAGTTAGTTAGCCTATACCGTATATATAATACAGATAGTTAGTGGGAGATAGTCAATGTAGGTTAGATAGTGATATAGTGTAGCTGATAGGTTCTGCTGTTCATACATACATACTACAGACATAGTGCTGTGATGTCACAAGTTCACAACAATACTTAGTGCACCAATCAGTAATATGTAGTCAGACTTGCTAAAATGTGAAGTTGCACGTATTGCGCAAAAATATGCGCATCTTTAATTGCCGATTTGCGCAATCGCAAATATATTGGAGCCCTCTATCTGCATATAAAGCTATTGTAATATTCTACCGTGCCAACTATTTTCTCCAGTCTCAGGAAACTTCTAGCAGCTTGAAAAATGTAGCAACAGTGACCCATGCCTATACTTCGCACGCATTACGTGAATATTTTCGCAATCAAGAAAATAATCACAAATTTGCGAATATATGACGAATATTGGCCCAAATATTCACAAAATATTGCGAATTCGAATATTGCTCCTGCCGCTCATCACTAAGTAAGACCACCTATGTGATGATAGGTGGACGGAGATATAAGGAAAATAACAAAGAGCAGATGGAGCTATAGACTATAGTTATTGTATAACTCATTGACTATATTACATTTTTAAGTGAATGCAATTACAAAAGTATTGAGATCCAGATGCTAATTGAAAACTGTAGAAAGATTTTTGTGGGACAACCCCATTAATCACTCTCACTGTACCATCCTTGACTGTGACCAGTATTAATGTCTTCCACTGCCTATTGTTTGCTTTCGGCAAGGATTTGCATGGACGACTCAACACTTCATTTTTCATCCCCCCATTAAGTGTTTTTTCCAGACACAAGAAAAGTCAAGCTTGAGATCATCATCTATGAAGCAATGCAGTAATGTGCAATAAACATCATCCTACCGCCAGCCTCAAGTACAGTCTCCTGGTTCCCATTTTTGAGCTAGAAATCAACTCAATATTTCAATTTCATAGATTTAGCCATGGTTTTGCTATTTATTGGGTGGAAAGGCCAGAGCAAATGCTTAGAATAACCACACACAATTTCACTGCTATTTTCAGGTCAAGTGATTTTTCATCCAACGTTCAGAGCTTATAGAACCGCTGAGTATATATTACGTCGCTAAACCTAATCATATCCTTACAGTGGAGAAAAGCTTAGCGGGAAGCCTCAAACATATGAACCTTGCAATGCAAGAGCAATTATATTCCTTAAAAGTAAAAAAGCAGCCATTGAAAATCCATTGATTATTGATCGCCTTGCATACAGCAGAGAAGGCAGGAGACAGGCAGCAGTGATATTGCATTTCTGAGTGCTTACTGGGGCTGAACGGAACTCTTTGTTTCAGAAAATGAGTTTTCAATACATGAAGGTATCTGGGTCAGATAAATAAAGGGTCTGCACATTTCCCAGAAGAGAGTTCTTGGTCTGATGATCAGTCTTTCCAACTTCAGCATTTATAGTGATAATCAACTCCTACCCGCTCCAGAATTCACAGCAATAATCAGTGTTAGCCACTTCAGGACTTGCCGGGATAATTAGTCTTTGTATCTTCAGAATCACATATTGTAATGAGCATGACCATCTATCTGTAAGTGCCTCTAACGTCAAAGTGAATATAATATCCCTGCAAAAAAAAGGCAACTGCTTCATGTCCCAGACAAGCTCCACTGTGCAGATGGATCAGTTGGATGGTGAAGAGATACGTTACGTAAACCTGGTTGATCTGGTCCTGCACTCCTATGACGTACATTGCACGGTTACCAGTAGTTATAGCAAATAATAGCAAATGCAGTTAAATATTCATTCTGTATTTTCCGCTTGCCATTGAATCAGCATACTATGAGTTAAATAGTTGAAACACCGAACAGCCATAACATTACTAGTGTTGAGCAAATCGAGTTTCCGATCATAGATCCGAAGTTGATTCGTTCTAACACTTAGTTTTAATGCTGTACGGAGACCTGTCAATTTGCACACCACTAATTAAAGCCACTGGCGCTTAAAGGGAAAAGCAGTGATTACAGTGGCACATATGAAGAGGTGGGAGATATCATGCTGCATGTGAAAAGCTACTTTTTAGACTGGGTTCACAGTACCGTTTATTTTTCCATTCTTCTGATCCGTCAGAAGAAGATAAAGAAAAAAAAATGAAAAAAAGATGTATTTGAAGCATCCATTATGCACATTTGGCATTCTTCCGTCAGAATTAGTGTTGGGCGAGCATGGTTGGCCGAACACTAGTTCGGCTCGAGCATCGCGGTGCTTGGCACATCGCGGTGTTCAGCGGAATACCGCGTGTGCTCGAGCACGATGCTCAAGTCTCCTCCACGCACGTTTGTTGGCTGCTACGCAGCCAATAAACGTGCGGGTAAGTACTACATTCACTGTAATGCCGTAGCCATGTTGGCTGCTGGCATTACAGTGATTGGCTGGCCGGAAAGCATCATCAGGTGCTATATAGCACCCGATGACGTGTTTGGCTCAGTCTTAGTCAGGGAGAGTTGGAGAGCTGGAGAGCAGAAGGGAGAGATAGTGTAGGGATTGAAATAGCAGTAGTTTAGTTTTTATACTTGTTATAGACCCAAAAGTCTTTTAAGGACTATTGTGTGTGGCAGCAATATATATTTTTAGCGCAACCTGTGCTAAATTGCTAAAACTTGTTAGAGACTATATTTGTATCTGGCAGCAATATATATTTTTAGCGCAACCTGCGCTAAATAGCTTGCCATTGTTTGGCCGCTGCAGACAGCAACATTATCTGCGCTACATCTCCTGTCTTACATCTGCGCAGCCTAAAAATATCTGTGACATTCTGTGTACTTTATTTGCGCATACACTTACAAAACCTGCACTACTGTACATGTGACATACTTGCAAGCATATATACAATTTAATGTGTGCAAGGCGAGCAGTAAGGGACGGGGAAGTGGCCGTGCTGCTGATGGTGCACGCAGAGGCCGTGGTGAAACTGTACCTGCTGCCAGGGCACAGGAAACACACTCATCCACGATACCTAGATTCATGTCCCAGTTTGCAGGGTGGCGCAGGAAACAACTCTCGAAGTCAGACCAGTGCGACCAGGTGGTCGGTTGGATTGCAGCAGATAATGCTTCCAGTCAGTTAAGCACCATCTTGTCTTTCACAAAGTCCAGTCTCAGTAGCCAAGAGTCTGGTCAACAGAATCCTCACCCTGATACTCCTTCCACCCACCATGGAAAGTCTTGGCAAGCAAGTGATCCCACACTCAGATATTCCAAGAAGCTGTTATAATCGCCATTCCTTAATTTGGGCCTCTCGCCAAGCCCGCTTGAAGAGGGACATGAGGATTTCTTGTGCCCCGATTCCCAAACTCTGGAGCATCCACAGTCGAAGAAGATGACGGTGGGGAACGGCAACTAGTGTTTCATGAGGTGGATAATGATGATGAGACACAGTTGCCAATAAGTCAACTGCAATTAGTGTCTTAAGAGGTTCGTGATGAGGATGAGACACAGTTGTCAATAACTGAGGTTGTTGTTAGGTCAACAAGTCAGGAGGATGAGTAGAGTGAGGAAGTGGAAGAGGAGGTGCTGGACGATTAAGTCACTGACACAACCTGGGAAGGTGGCAAGCCGAGCGAGGGCAGCAGTACGGAGGGGAAGGGATCTGCAGCACCGCAACAGGCTTGAAGAGGCAGTGGGGTGGCAAATGGGAGAAGGTGGGCCACACCAAACAGGCCCGCAACTGTTCCCCGGAGCAACCCCTTGCAGCAATCTCCGTTGCCAAGGGGTAGGTGTTCCGCAGTCTGTCGCTTTTTTGAGGAAAGTCTAGATGATAAAAGAATTGTCATTTGCAACCTGTGCCGTACCAAAATGAGCAGGGGCGTGAACACTAGCAACCTCACCACCACCAGCATGATCCACCACATGGCATCAAAGCACCCTAATAGGTGGGCCAAACGCCTGGGTCCACAACCAGCGTCTGCGGGTCACACCACTGCCTCCTCTTCCCCTGTGTTACGTGCTGGCCAATCCCCTGTTGAGGACACAGGCCCGTATGCCTCCCGCCATGCACCTGGACCTTCGCAAGCACCATCAACTAACTAGCACATCCACTTCTGTGTCCCAGCGGAGCGTACAGATTTCTATACCCTGGGCCTTTGAATGAAAGCGCAAAAACCCACCCACAGACCATAGCACTAAATGTGCACCTTTCCAAATTGCTGGCCCTGGAAATGTTGCCATTTAGGCTTGTGGACACTGCGGCTTTCCGCAGACTTATGGTGGCGGCTGTCCCACGGTACTCTGTCCCCAGCCGCCAATATTTTTCATAGTGTGCAGTCCCAGCCTTACACCAGCATGTGTCCCGTAACATCACCTGTGCCCTGACCAAGGCAGTTATTGGGAAGGTACACTTAACAACTGACACATGGACAAGTGCTTTGGGCCAGGGACACTACATTTACCTGACGGAACAATGAGTGAACGTTGTGGAGGCCGGGAGCGAGTCGTACCCTGAGATGGCACAGGTGCTACCGATGCCAAGGATTGCGAGCCCTACTTCCATCGTGGTTTCCGCCACCACCTATGTTAGTAGCTGCAGCCCTCCCTTCTCCGCCTCCTCATCCACTTTCACCTCTGAATTATCATCTTGCAGCACCAGTCAGAAATCAATCAGTAGCTGGAAGCCATGTAGCATTGCAGTGGGGAAGCAGCAACAGGCCATGCCTAAACTGATCTGCTTAGGTGACAAACAGCACACCGCCGCAGAGCTATGGCAGGGGATAAGGGACCAGACTGAGCTGTGGCTCTTGCCACTCAACCTAGAACCAGGAATGGTTGTGTCTGATAATAGCCGTAAATTAGTGGCAGCTTTGGAGCTCTGCAAGCTCACAAACATACTATGCCTAGCACACATGTTCAACCTAGTGCTTCAGCGGTTTCTTAAAACCTACCCCAATTTGCCTGAGCTACTGGTGAAGGTGCACCGTGTGTGTGCCCATTTCCGCAAATCATTGACAGCTTCCGCCAGCCTGGCAAGGCTGCAGCAGCGCTTGCAATTGCCAGCTCACCGACTGTTGTGCGACTTTAGCATGCTCTGGAACTTCATGTTCCACATGTTGGCCAGGCTTTGTGAAAAACAGAGGGCAGTTGTGGAATACCAGCTGCAACATGGTCATCGCCTTTCCAGTCAGCTTCCGCTCTTCACAAGCGATGAGTGGGTATTGATGTCTGACCTTTGTGAGGTTTTACGAAACTTTGAGGAATCAACACAGATGGTGAGCTTCGATAATGCTATTATCAGCGTAAACATCCCACTTCTGTTTCTACTCAAACGCTCGCTGCTCACAATTAAGGCAGATGCTTTGTATGTGGAAGAGGTGGAAATGGGGAAGATAGTGTACAGGGTGATAGCCAGATGACCCTCAGTTCATCTTCTTAGGGCGAATTGGATGATGAGCAGGAGAAGGAGCAGGAGACAATTGCCTCCGCTACAGAGGGTGGTACCTATGGAAGTTTTATTCCATCTGTTTAGCGTGGATGCGTAGAAGAGGAGGAAGAGAATGAGGAGATTGAGAGTCATCCTCCTGATGAGGACAGCGAAGTCTTGTCTGTTGGGACTCTGACACACATTGCTGACTTTATGTTAGGCAGCCTTTCCCTTGACCCATTGTACGCATTTTGGCCAACACCAATTACTGGTTGTTCACCCTTTTCGACCCCTTCTACAAAGAGAACTTCTCATCTCTCATTCCTGTGGTGGAGAGGACTAGCAAAATGGTGCAATACCGGAAGGTATGACAACACTGGCTGCAGAGTACGTAGTTCCTTGGCCAACCAAGGAGGGGAGACAAGGGGAACACACAGCAGTTCCAACAGAGGCAGGGCAACACTCTCCAAAGCTTGGGACAGTTTTATGACCCCCCCCCCAGCACCCTCAACCTGATGGGCATCCTAGTTCTCACATGGGGGGAAACATTTTGGAAGATGGTGAAGGAGTACGTAGCAGACCGTGTCAGTATCCTCAGTGATCCCTCTGTGCCTTACAACTATTGGGTGTCTAAGCTGGACACGTGGCACGAACTGGCGCTCTATGCCTTGGAGGTGCTGGCCTGCCCCGCCGCCAGCGTTTTGTCAGAGTGTGTATTTAGTGCTGCTGGGGGCATAATAACTTATAAGCACTTCCACCTGTTAACTGAAAATGCTGACAGGTTGACTCTTATCAAAATTAACTTCTCTACTCCACCAGAGGAAAGTGGCTGAATCTAAAGGAATTCTAAATGTGGCTTTTATGGTGTATTGAATACACTGTATTCCCATGCACCTCTTCCACCACAAAAAAGGTCACATGGTTCAATCTCCCTTTTCTCGTCCTCCTCCTTCTCCTCCATCATATCAACATGCTTATTAGGCCGCCCTTGCTCCTAATGTTTTAGAGGGTTAGCTAAGCAGCAGGCCCTCACCCATAATGTTTTACAGGGTCACCAGCAGGCCCTCACTCATAAAGTTTTTGACGGTCACCAGCAGGCCCTCAACCATAATGTTTTAGAGGGTCAGCTCAGCAGCAGACCCTCACCCCTAAATGTTTAGATGGTCAGCTCGGCAGCGGCCCTCCCACAAAGTTTTTTAGATGGTCAGCTCGGCAGCAGGCCCTCACCCCTAATGTTTTAGATGGTCAGCTCAGCAGCAGACCCTCACCCCTAATGTTTTAGATGATCAGATCAGCAGCCGGCCCTCGCCTAATGTTTTTGAGGTTCACCAGCAGGCCCTTGCTCCTAATGTTTTTGAGGGTCACCAGCAGACCAGCAATCATAATTTTTCAAGGGTGTGTATGATGCCCTCCTTTATATGTAATAAAGGGTGTATTGGAGTGCTGGTTCCTTGTCATTTTTGGAAGCCCTTACCTAGTGCATCGGCGTTATGAGTGTAGGAGTCCCACTACTTGAACAATTGTACCACAATGTGAATAAGGCCCTCCTTTATATGATATACAGGTTAGAAACATAGAAACATAGAATGTGTCGGCAGATAAGAACCATTTGGCCCATGTAGTTTGCCCAATATACTGAATACTATGAATAGCCCTGGCCCTATCTTATATGAAGGATGACCTTATGCCTATCCCATGCATGCTTAAACTCCTTCACTGTACTTGCAGCTACCACTTCTGCAGGAAGGCTATTCCATGCATCCACTACTCTCTCAGTAAAGTAATACTTCCTGATATTACTTTTAAACCTTTGCCCCTCTAATTTAAAACTATGTCCTCTTGTAGCAGTTTTTCTTCTTTTAAATATTCTCTCCTCTTTAACCATGTTGATTCCCTTTATGTATTTAAAAGTTTCTATCATATTCCCTCTGTCTCATCTTTCTTCCAAGCTATACATGTTAAGGTCCTTTAATCTTTCCTGGTAAGTTTTATCCTGCAATCCATGTACTAGTTTAGTAGCTCTTCTCTGAACTCTCTCCAAAGTATCAATATCCTTCTGGAGATATGGTCTCTAGTACTGCGCACAATACTCCAAATGAGGTCTCACTAATGCTCTGTAGAGCGGCATGAGCACCTCCCTCTTTCTACTGGTAATGCCTCTCCCAATACACCCAAGCATTCTACTAGCATTTCCTGCTGCTCTATGACATTGTCTGCCTACCTTTAAGTCTTCTGAAATAATTACCCCTCAGATACTGAGATTAGGGCTGTATCACTGATTTTATATTCTGCTCTTGGGTTTTTATGCCCCAGGTGCATTATCTTGCACTTATCAACATTAAATTTTAGTTGCCAGATTTTTGACCATTCCTCTAGTTTTCCTAAATCCTTTTCCATTTGGTGTATCCATTTGGTGTATCAACCCTGTTACAAATCTTAGTGTCATCAGCAAAAAGAACCATTTTACCATTGAGGCCTTCTGAAATTTCGCTGATAAAGATATTAAACAATATGGGTCCCAGAATAGATCCCTGAGGTACCCCACTGGTAACAAGACCATGGTCTGAATATACTCCAATGAGTACAACCTTCTGTTGTCTGTCCCTCAGCCACTGCCTAATCCATTTCAAGAATATGGGAGTCCAAGCACAAAGACTGTAATTTATTGATAAGCCTTCTATAAAGCTTTACTAAAGTCTAGATAAGCTATGTCTACTGCACCTCCGCCATCTATTATTTTAGTCACCCAATCAAAAAAATCAATAAGATTAGTTTGACATGATCTCCCTGAAGTAAACCCATGCTGTTTTTCATCTTTCAATCCATGGGATTTTAGATGTTCCACAATCCTCTCCTTAAGTATGGTTTCCATTAATTTCCCCACTATTGATGTCAGGCTTACTGGCCTATAGTTGCCCGAATCCTCCCAATTACCTTTCTTGTGAATGGGCACAACATTTGCTAATTTCCAATCTTTTGGGACGACTCCTGTTACCAGTGATTGGTTAAATACATCTGTTAATGGTTGTATTGGAGTGCCTCTTCCTTGTATTTTTTGGCAGCACTTTCACTTTATATACAAGTAAATATACAGGAAAGAATGTTTCCTAACAATTTTTCCTATAAAATCGATTTTATCTTCGGTTTTGTGCGTATTATTGTCAGTCTGTAAAAGTGGCGTACTACTCGGACAACATCGTTCCCAGCAGTTACCTGGGAGTCCAGGATGCATTTAGACATCCTCCTCATGCTGTTTATGAACCATTTCAGTGATGTTTCCATAAATTTCTGACCTTTTACTATGAACCAGACACTCTCCCCTCTTCAGAGCAGGGGGTGCCTGGTTTAATGCTCGGGTTCTCCCATTGACTTCCATTGTGCTCGATAGAGCACCCGAGCGTCCCGAGGTGTTCTACTCGACTTTAGTGCTCGACCAACACTAGTCAGAATTCCATTATTTTAGATGAAAAATGCAGGACTTTTTTTATTTTCTAAAATAACGGATCTCAGCTAGAAATGTATAAGATTCCAAATGTGCATAAATAGGCAAAAATGGATGCTCAAAATAAATGATCAATTTTTTTTGTTCTTCTGATGGATTAGAAGAATGGAAAATAAACGGAGATGTGAACCCGGCCTTAAAACAAATCTATCATTGTACACTCTTTGTAAGTTCGCATAGCCCTATAGCTCTGCTAAAGGTATGTGTAATTATAGCTTTATGCCGAAATCCATGTTCTTTAACACCCCCCAAAAAATCAGCCAGTGCAAGATTTTAGCCGGCAGCATGATGACATCACCACTGTTAGGAGGATGAAAGAAGTAGAGTGGAGAGGAGTGGAGCTCACTGCTGATGGGTGCGGCTGGGCTACGGAGTAGATAAGTACAGCCATTTGGACTCTTTTCAACCTATTTAGCATTTTGATTAAAACATGTGTTTTGGGGTTAGAGAACATGGATTCTGACATAAAAGTATATGGCTAGGCAAACAGTTGCAAAGATGCGCTGGAAGCAGGAAAAATGGGCAAATAAGCATCTGAGCAAGGACTAAATTGTGATGGCTTGACAAGAGGGTCAAATTATCTTGAAAAGGTACATCTTGTGGGGGTTCCCGTTATGCTGTGGTTAGCACTGGGCAAGTAAAGATTACTGGGGAACTGGCAACAGGGTGTGGTGCATTCTGACAAAAGAGCTACAGTACTATAGCACACATTGAAAAGGTAACTTCTGGCTATGGTAGAAAGATGTCAGAACACACAGGGCATCATAACTTGCTGTGTACAGGGTTGTGTAGCTACAGATTGATCAAGGTGCCCATTACAGGCCGCGCGGGCCAGCACCGGAAGGTGAGAATTTAGCTGGCAGCACAATGACGCCACCGATGCTAGAGGGAGGAAAGAAGAAGAAATGCTGGGTTAAGTACAGCCCCTTGAGTTTTTCCAACGTTAAAAGCGTCTGCAATGGGCACTTGAGCATCAGATCTGGACCATGGAGCATTTGAAGAATGTGGCCTGGTCTGATGAATCATCAGATGTGTGTTTGAATAACCTGGGAAGATATGGAACCAAGTTGCATTATAGGAAGAAGGCAATCCTGCAGTGAAAGTGTCATGATTTGTGCAAAGTTCTGCTGGAAAGGTCCTGGAATTTATCTCCCAGTGACATGATGCATTGAGGACACATGACTGCTGTTCACATGGGGAGACCAGAGATCTGCAACGGTGGGGGGTGGAGTATGAGGTGAGTATGATACACTCCACAGGTCTGGTCTCACTGGAGGGTCTACCTGAAAAGCCCTGGGGTGATATCCACTTTACTCCTTCAGGACCTTGGGATTTTCCATTTTTGCGTTTTCATCTTTTACTCCCTGCCTTTCCAAAGCCATAACTTTTTTATTTTCTTGGCCTGTTTATATGCGGGACAAGTTGTACTTTCTAATTGTATCATTTAATAATACATAAACTGTAGGAGGAAGATGGAAAAAAATTCAAAATGGGGTGGAAAATAAAAGTACTTTATTTGTACAGCATTCCCTGTGCCTTTTATTCTCTGGGACAGTACGACAGTGTTTTAATACAGAAAGAAAAAATGGAAATTTTTTTTTTTTCTTTTGCAGTGCCATATTCTGATCCCCATAACTTTTTCTTATAGTAATGTCTACAGAGCTGTATGAGAGCTCATTTTTTGTTGGGCAATCTGTAGTTTTTATTGATACTATTCTGCAGTGAGTATGTATGACTTTTTTATCACTATTTATTCAAATTCTTTTGGGAGGTGAGGTGACAAAAAGCTGTAAATCAGTCATTTTGATTTTTGTCCCCTATTGCGCCATTCACCATATCGGATAAATGCAATTTTAAAGTACAGGCCTTTTAGGATGCGACAGTGCAAATGATTAATTTTTTTGTTAGTTTTCTTTATTTTTAATATGGTGAAATTGAGGTGTTTTGAGTTTTGATAGAGTTAAAAAAAAATCACTTTTTTGAGTCCCCTGGGGAACTTTAACATGCGATCATTAGATCACTTCTCCCATTTACTGCATTTACTTAAGAATGCAGACTATGGAAGTTTCAATATCTCCAGACACTATATATTAGATCTTAGATTTAGATGGCCAGTCCGTCTCAAAGTGTGGTGGGTGCCAGAGGAAATTAACCCTGAATCCAATGCATGGCCTTGATGGTTCTAGACCTTCTGTGAATGTCTGTTCTCTTCCCCTCAGTGACAGTCTCTCAGTTCTCTGAAAGCTTTTTAGTCTCAGGAGTGGTGTTTCATGGACGAGGCTTCTCTCTGGGCTTACTTGGCAGGATCTCATAGGTCTTGTCTCTGGCTCTGCTCAGCTAAGACTCGCTATCATTAAGTTAAGAATTAACTTCTAGGAGTGAACCACTTGGTCACTTCATTTGCAAGGGTAGATCTGCTGCTGATTAAAAATAATTTTTGGTGACTCATGAAAGATAATTGGCAGCATGATACTAGCCATAGCACTGCCCAGGAAGAGCAAATGGGAAAGAGCAGGAAGGTAATGCTAGGTGAGGTGGGTTGTTTTAACCAACCAAATTGAATAACACATATCTATTCAGACTTGGACTGGCCCAAAGGGGTACAGATGGATCCACCGGTGGACCCCTAAGCAAGGTTTACCCCTAGTTTACTACCCCTGCACAAGTGGCACATAACACAATAGAGTGATTGTACTACATATACACTCACCTAAAGAATTATTAGGAACACCATACTAATACGTTGTTGGACCCCCTTTTGCCTTCAGAACTGCCTTAATTCTACGTGGCATTGATTCAACAAGGTGCTGATAGCATTCTTTAGAAATGTTGGCCCATATTAATAGGATAGCATCTTGCAGTTGATGGAGATTTGAGGGATGCACATCCAGGGCACGAAGCTCCCGTTCCACCACATCCCAAAGAGACTCTATTGGGTTGAGATCTGGTGATTGTGGGGGCCATTTTAGTACAGTGAACTCATTGTCATGTTCAAGAAACCAATTTGAAATGATTCAAGCTTTGTGACATGATGCATTATCCTGCTGGAAGTAGCCATCAGAGGATGGGTACATGGTGGTCATGAAGGGATGGACATGGTCAAAAACAATGCTCAGGTAGCCCGTGGCATTTAAACGATGGCCAATTGGCACTAAGGGGCCTAAAGTGTGCCCAGAAAGCATCCCCCACACCATTACACCACCACCACCAGCCTGCACAGTGGTAACAAGGCATGATGGATACATGTTCTCATTCTGTTTACGCCAAATTCGGACTCTACCATTTGAATGTCTCAACAGAAATCGAGACTCATCAGAAATCGAGACTCATCATTTTTCCAGTCTTCAACAGTCCAATTTTGGTGAGCTTGTGCAAATTGTAGCCTCTTTTTCCTATTTGTAGTGGAGATGAGTGGTACCCGGTGGGGTCTTCTGCTGTTGTAGCCCACCTTTCTTTCCCATTCTGACATTCAGTTTGGAGTTCAGGAGATTGTCTTGACCAGGACCACAACCCTACATGCATTGAAGCAACTGCCATGTGATTGGTTGACTAGATAATCACATTAATGAGAAATAGAACAGGTGTTCCTAATAATTCTTTAGGTGAGTGTAGATAGGCAGCAACATCTCAACCAATCAATGTTGATATTTAAAAAAATGGGTAAATTATTTAAGAAACCACCCAGTTTATTATCGTAGACACATCAGGTGATTGAGATGGCTTCTAGGTACAGAGGCAGACCAACCAGTATCCTCTTTTCTGGGGGACCCACCTTCTCAAAGTCACTGCAGGGACCCTTGTCTGCTGATGTGTGAGCAGGTAATATTTTAATATTTGGGCCCTCAAAATGAATTTTACTGGTGGTACCTAGGCACCCCAGTCGGACACTGTGTCTACTTTTCAGATTTCAGAAGCTTATATTCAGCAGTGTGACTTTAAGCTGGGAACATGGGGTAATAGGACATGCAAGAAAAGACTGAACACTATCTATTAGAAATAAATACAATAAAACCATCTACAGGTGGAATTTTTTGCTCACCTCTATGATTAAATTAGATGAACATCCAGTAGGACTATAGTTCTCAAGCCTTACTGCTAATAATTCAAGTGTGTGATATTATCCTAACATCTCATACTGCAGTGAAGAGAAAAATATACATAGAGCAATGTATTGCAGTACAAAGGATACAAGAGAAAACATAGTGAAAACTGGCCAAGGTCAGAACGGGGAAATAATACTGTAACCAAAAATTCAGCATAATTGACACAAAACTATCAAGGTCAGGAAACATAGAAAATAAGAAATTCACATGATGTACAAGGAGCTGTATCTTTGATACACTAATCTTCTTCTCTACTCCCAGGAGTAGTGCAGTCCTTTGTGGAGCTACTGGTTTATTTACCGTATCATTGTACATGAGCACCAATTCTTACCGTATTACTCTATGCCAGTGGTGGAGAACCTATGGCACGGGTGCCAGAGGCGGCACTCAGAGCCCTGTCTGTGGGCACCCACACCCTGGAAAAAGTCTATGGTTTACCAATATGTCTTAGACTTTTCCTGCCATTCATCAGCACAGGGCACACTAAGAAAAAATAAACCTGGAACCCCTGGAGGAGGTTCAGGGGTTACTCCTGATCTTCTTAAGTAAACTGCCTTATTCCTTACCTTACCTGCTAACCCCTCCTCTCCCCTCTCCCCTCTTAAAGCCGATCAGCCACTGTTTTACTTGTCGCAGAAATGTATACAAGTCTTATACCTGTATCTTTTGCAACTTGTAATAGTCATATTAATTACGCTCTACTGTGTATATGTCTATGCAATACTTGGGATATCTATACCTGTATTGTTCCTTGTTTTTGAAAATAAAAATTATTAATAAAAAAAAAAACAAAAAAAAAAAAACTGTACCCACCAGGGAACGAATGGGGGAACCATTGGTGAGAAAGGGTTCATTTCTGATGATCAGACCTGTCAGATATATCCTTACTATACTCCATTGACCACAGACTCAGGTTGCCAGGCACAGAAGGACAACTGGAAGCTCCTAGACCCAATGCAAAATCTATACCAGGGTATACCCCTCTACTATATGCCATTTATAATATTGGTGTCTTTGTATATGCAGAGAGGCCTTTGGGCCTCCTCAAGAATCAGGTTCGACTTCTACCTCTGCAACCCCTATATCGACACCAAAATTAAAAATTATTATTTTAAGGGAACAGTGTTACATCCTCAATTTTTCAAAAATTCTATTTGGCCGGTTTGCCCAATTTTTCTGAAAAATTCAATTCTATCCGAATTTATTCGCAGCGAATCGCGTTAAAAAACGTCTATCTCTGGGCTGCAGAGAGCCTTTAAAGGGGTGTAGAACACTGTCCCTTGCAGTAACACGCATAGGGAGTCTGCTGTGGTAGTGAAACAATACTGTGAGTCAGTATGACAAGGACATGACAGGGGTCTCTCTTAGAATCACTGCATACTTAACTTATTTGAACATGCGTCGTGACAGAGTGAGTGACGTCACGTCATGCTGCCGGCCGGCCTGCCTGCTACGGTAGTTTGAATGTTTGATAGTGAGTACTAGCCTCCCAGCCATGACTAGTTGACTACACTTTACATATAAAGACCCCACCGCAATTAGTTTCCGGCCTCCACCCCCTGTATTGGGGGTCACTATTTACACAGGGACACTGTTATGGGGGGGGGGGGGTCGATCTGTGGATGACACGTATATAGCATAAGATGCTATATATGTGTCATTCACAGATTTCCCCCATAACAGTCCCTCATCCACAGATCCCCTCCATAACATTGTCATCCACAGACCAGCATTATTTTGCAGCGCTGACCGCAGAATACTTCGATGAAGATTTTATCACATATAACTACAGCGCTGAACGCGGAATACAATTTTGTTTTTCAAACGAAATAAGTGACAAAATATTTTACTGCATATCACTGCAGAAGTGAACTGAGAATATATTTTTATTTTTGGACTGAAATAGGCCACTCTACGCTTTGATCAGAAAAAACAAGAGTGAAGTGCGTATATTTTTCTTGTAGTACTGAAATACGCCCCTATATGCTTTCACCAGAAATAACTGCAGCAGTGCAGTGCGCATATATTTTTCTTTTTTACTGAAATACGCCCCTATATGCTTTCAACAGAAATAGCTGCAGAAGTGAAATGCGCATATATTTTTCTTGTAGTACTGATATATGATACTAAAGATACTAAGATATAAGCCACTAAAGGCTTTTCAACATAGCACTTGCAGCCCAATAACAAATAGCTGGAATGACAGAGCTGTCGAATGACTATTTGGATGCCCAAATAATCTTTCCCTGCACTTGTAAATCGCTTTCTTATTAATGTCCCTAGCGCCTTCTGACGTATCTCCCTGAACTAAGATGCTGTGAAATGATTGCTCCCTTTCCCTGCACTTATAAATCGTTTTTTCTGTCTTTTTTTTCCATAATGAGGTTTTTCCAATAGCTATCCCTAGCGCTTTCACACGTCTGTCCCTGCACTCTGAATGCTGGAAAATGGCTGCCGTATTTAAAGGGCTGTGACATCACAGGGCTGGTTGCTGATTGGCTGCATGCAGGCATGTCAATCTGGGTGATCCCACCTTCCCAGAGTTCCTTGCCCCATGTCCTCAGTCCTCACACGTGTAGCCGCCATATTAGGAAAAATGTGATTCGTTACAACGAAGCGCGAGGTAATTCGCATTCGTTGCAAATCGAATTTATCCTGAAATTTGGATCGAATTCCACTTCATCAGCTTCAGTTAGCTCATCTCTATCTACCACCAATACCACCAGTGGTGACCACCAATGGAGAATAATTCTCTTTCAGAGCGATGCTATAAGTATCTTCCATAAAATGAGTCTGATACATGACTAAGGCTACTTTCACACTCACATTTTGACTTTCTGTTTGTGAGATCCATTCAGGGCTCTCACAAGCGGTCCAAAACGGATCAGTTTTGCCCTAATGCATTCTGAATGGGAAAGGATCCGCTCAGAAGGCATCAGTTTGCCTCCGATCAGTCACCATTCTGCTCTGGAGGCGGACACCAAAACGCTGGCTGCAGAGTTTTGGTGTCCGCTGGACAAAACTGAGCCAAACAGATTCGTCCTGGCACACAATGTAAGTCAATGGGGACGGATCCGTTTTCTCTGACACAATCTGGCACAATAGAAAACGGATCCGTCCTCCATTGACTTTCAATGGTGTTCAAGACGGATCCTACGTTCAAGACAGATCCTACTTTCACACTAGCAAAAAACGCTAGTGTGAAAGTAGCCTAAAGAAATGTAATGCCAACTAGATTATTGGAAAGAAAACTACATAAAAGTATAAAACATGGGGACAACACATTTCGGCACTGATCCAGTGATCTGACGCGAAGCACCATCACCCATGATGGGCACCTATGACTGCTAGGAATGGGGCCTATCACCTAATACTGTCCACGAAGTCTGATAAAATACTACATTATCCTGCTCATAGGGTGTGTAGGGTTATATGATACATTACAGCTCACAAGTGGAAGACATTACGTTCACAGCATTATATTTATATGCTACTAAGTAAATACCGATAAACCACACTGCAAATCAATAACCTTATTACCAGGCCTCTCTATATTTTATATAAATGACTTACTTGGTGAACTTCAAAGATTACACTTAATTTTTTCAATACTCATTAGTGCCTAATGAACACAGTATTAGCTACAAATTGTTATCAGTCCCAACACTCAGCCCATAGACGGTGCTTTATGAGAATTTCCTCTCTGGTGCAAATGACGGAATATTTTTATGTGATACAAATACCAGTTCATGTGTTCTCCAGATCAGATATGTCCTGAGGATCGTCAAAATATAAGTACCAGAAAATCCTGTTAATGAATATCTGCTTGTAGCATTACAGCAACTGATGACCATTTATATCCATCACGTGTTGGAGAATTTTAGTGATCGAGCATCTACTTAAAGGGAACCTGTCATGTGGATATTTGATTATAATCTAACTAATTATATACAATCATTAACTACTAAAAAGTGCCTTAGATATATTCACTTACTGGTGTGACAGATGGTTACCTCATAATATACACACAAAGATGCCGCATGCCGCATGCTAATGAGCTGATTTGAGTCCAGCGTGATGTCATTGAGTCCAGAGTATATTTAATTCAGAGCTATAGCCACCTGCTGCTGATTCCTATGGAAAATAACTGTCATTCAGCAGCAGGTAGGTGGGGTGAGTCAGGAGCTCATAAATATTCAGGACTCATCATTATCAGCTGGAGCTTTTCAATACAAGATGTTGTCAGATTGACTGGGTCAATTAAAGAAAGTGACCCAGCATTTTGCTAGGAGAATCAGTCACTTATTTATGTTGCCCTTAGTTAGGACACCATAAAACTCGTGACAGGTTCCCTTTAAGGAGTAGGAGACATAAGGAGTAGTTAGTGATGACTATGGACATTAAATATTGAGTGTCACCCCATTCGAAGTTTTGCTATGAAGCCACATGGTCATTAGGCTAGGGCTAATTGGCGACATATAGGGTACAACTACACTGCAGCATGTGTTGCTCTACATATTTTATAACGCTAGTTTATGGTGTTGCACTGCCACATGCGACTTGCTGCGACTTACAAAAATCCACCTTGAATGGGTTTTTTATGACTAGCATCATAAAATATGTCACACGACATTACTGCGACAAATGTCGTCATGTAGCCCTAGCCTAGTTGTTTGCATTATTCCTGCGCTGTGTCATTACTGTTTGCATTACTCCTATTTTATGACATACCTTTGTGCATTATACCTGTATGATGACATCGCTATGGTTATTGTCCCTGTACAGTGACATCACTGTGTTCATTATCCCTGTAATATGACAATACACTTTGCTTTATCCCTTTAATGTGATGTCACAGTGTGCATTGTCCCTGTACGGTGACATCAGTGTTTATTATGCCAGTACTATCTCTGCATTGTCCCTGTACTGTGACATCACAGTGTTTATTATGCCTGCACTATCTGTGCATTATCCCTCTACTGTGACATTACTACACTGCGTGCAGAATTATTAGGCAAATGAGTATTTTGACCACATCATCCTCTTTATGCATGTTGTCTTACTCCAAGCTGTATAGGCTCGAAAGCCTACTACCAATTAAGCATATTAGGTGATGTGCATCTCTGTAATGAGAAGGGGTGTGGTCTAATGACATCAACACCCTATATCAGGTGTGCATAATTATTAGGCAACTGCCTTTCCTTTGGCAAAATGGGTCAAAAGAAGGACTTGACAGGCTCAGAAAAGTCAAAAATAGTGAGATATCTTGCAGAGGGATGCAGCACTCTTAAAATTGCAAAGCTTCTGAAGCGTGATCATCGAACAATCAAGCGTTTCATTCAAAATAGTCAACAGGGTCGCAAGAAGCGTGTGGAAAAACCAAGGCGCAAAATAACTGCCCATGAACTGAGAAAAGTCAAGCGTGCAGCTGCCAAGATGCCACTTGCCACCAGTTTGGCCATATTTCAGAGCTGCAACATCACTGGAGTGCCCAAAAGCACAAGGTGTGCAATACTCAGAGACATGGCCAAGGTAAGAAAGGCTGAAAGACGACCACCACTGAACAAGACACACAAGCTGAAACGTCAAGACTGGGCCAAGAAATATCTCAAGACTGATTTTTCTAAGGTTTTATGGACTGATGAAATGAGAGTGAGTCTTGATGGGCCCGTGGCTGGATTGGTAAAGGGCAGAGAGCTCCAGTCCGACTCAGACGCCAGCAAGGTGGAGGTGGAGTACTGGTTTGGGCTGGTATCATCAAAGATGAGCTTGTGGGGCCTTTTCGGGTTGAGGATGGAGTCAAGCTCAACTCCCAGTCCTACTGCCAGTTTCTGGAAGACACCTTCTTCAAGCAGTGGTACAGGAAGAAGTCTGCATCCTTCAAAAAAAACATGATTTTCATGCAGGACAATGCTCCATCACACGCGTCCAAGTACTCCACAGCGTGGCTGGCAAGAAAGGGTATAAAATAAGAAAATCTAATGACATGGCCTCCTTGTTCACCTGATCTGAACCCCATTGAGAACCTGTGGTCCATCATCAAATGTGAGATTTACAAGGAGGGAAAACAGTACACCTCTCTGAACAGTGTCTGGGAGGCTGTGGTTGCTGCTGCATGCAATGTTGATGGTGAACAGATCAAAACACTGACAGAATCCATGGATGGCAGGCTTTTGAGTGTCCTTGCAAAGAAAGGTGGCTATATTGGTCACTGATTTGTTTTTGTTTTGTTTTTGAATGTCAGAAATGTATATTTGTGAATGTTGAGATGTTATATTGGTTTCACTGGTAAAAATAAATAATTGAAATGGGTATATATTTGTTTTTGTTAAGTTGCCTAATAATTATGCACAGTAATAGTCACCTGCACACACAGATATCCCCCTAAAATAGCTAAAACTAAAAACAAACTAAAAACTACTTCCAAAAATATTCAGCTTTGATATTAATGAGTGTTTTGGGTTCATTGAGAACATGGTTGTTGTTCAATAATAAAATTAATCCTCAAAAATACAACTTGCCTAATAATTCTGCACTCCCTGTATGTGCATTACTCCTGTACTGTGACATTACTATGTGCATTACTCCTGTACTGTGACATTACTATGTGCATTACTCCTGTACTGTGACATTACTATGTGGATTACTCCTGTACTGTGAGATTACTATGTGCATTACTCCTGTACTGTGAGATTACTATGTGCATTATTCCTGTACTGTGACATTACTATGTGCATTATTACTGAACTGTGATATTACTATGTGCATTATTACTGAACTGTGATATTACTATGTGCATTATTCCTGTACTGTGAGATTACTACAGTATGTGCATTGTTCCTGTACTGTGACATTACTATGTGCATTACTCCTGTACTGTGACATTACTATGTGGATTACTCCTGTACTGTGAGATTACTATGTGCATTACTCCTGTACTGTGAGATTACTATGTGCATTATTCCTGTACTGTGACATTACTATGTGCATTATTCCTGTACTGTGACATTACTATGTGCATTATTACTGAACTGTGATATTACTATGTGCATTATTACTGAACTGTGATATTACTATGTGCATTATTCCTGTACTGTGACATGTGACAAAAATTTGCTTTGCCACTAAGCTGAATTTCCTTGTGTTTCGCAGTAACAAATCTATTTTGCCTGAAATGGAGGTAAAAAAATAAAAAATACCTCATGCATTTGCTCGCTGAGAAGCTGCCGCAGCCATCCTGATTGAAGATACCGCACAAAATGTCGCACAGGATGATGTGTGACATCACCACTCCAGCGTGCTGGTTGGGCGCATTGACGTAATCAGTCATCATGACGAGATTTTGCATAGTGTCTTTAATCAAGATGGCCGCAATGGCCTCTCTGTGAGCAAATTCATGAGGAAAGTAGTTTTTTTTTAAATCTGATTAACCCCTGAAAGGCCTCATTTGTAGCATCAGAGGCTGCGATCAGTGAACACGGCATCTGAGGGGTTAAATGACGGTGGGCGCAGTGTTTGCTGCTCCCCATCATTGCGTCTGCTACATTCAAAGGAATGCGCTTCGTGACAAAGTAATTCGTCACAAATCAAATTTCTTTGTGAAATTTGGCGAAGCAGCCGAATCCAAATTTTGATGACTTCGCTCATCCCTAGTGGTTATGGCGGAATGGGACCCCATTACAATTTGTGCTGTGGGCACCATGGTATTTGTCATGCCCCTGAATAGTACATGGCTTTGACCCTGTAAATCTGTGACTAAAAGAACTGCTTACTGCTGATGGTCAGGGGCGGACTTGGAACTTAAAGTGGCCCATCACAAAGTACTGCCAGCAGCACAAAATACTTCCCCAAAAACTTCCACTGACCGGCATTGAGGCGCCCCCTGGGCATCGGCCCACCAGGAAATTTCCCTGTAAGGTCTATGGCCAATCTTCCCCCGCAGGTGGTATTGTACATACAGTATAGGACAGCACAACAGGCTGTCATAATACGACACCCCACCATCAGAAGGCAGCGCAATATGATTTCCCCCTTGGCATCTCTATTATCCCACTTGTGATTCCGGTAATAGATACACATTAAGGAACTGCTGTATAGACAGATCCCTAATTTAACCGTGTACAGTCTGATTTTAAAATAATAGAGATGCGTCCTTAATGGGAAGCATTGAGGGATCGGCGCATTCATTAGAATCCCTGGTCTCAGAAATAGACTTTTTACACACAATACACATTCTTGAAAATGGCTAACCCCGAAGATATGCTTTTATGCACACAGAGCGGAAGACTAATACTGAGCATGAGTGACCTGCTTTATTGTGGATGGCTGCATACATCTGGCCTATTAAAAAAATTGCGGCTTAGCTGAGAATTATTCACACACCCAAGACCACTCCTGTCATTCAAACTGACTAACGTCGGAGAGACGGGAAATCATTGCGCCCCATGAATATGACCTATTCAGATCAGGAGGCTGCTGGATAATGGATGCTCTCATTCTTCAAGCTCAACACATTTTTTTTTTGAATCTGTCTTCTTACTTTTGATTCATGGGGCCTATGAAAATATAGGTATTTACATCTCAGCAGTATTATCAGCGTTCATTACCACAGAGTCCTGAAAAAGAAATGCAGGAAACTGCGGCGGAGATGGAAGGCTTACTTATACCCTTGTGAGATCGAGTGGCTTAGTTCACTTCTGGGTTTTCTCAATTCAGACACAATAATAGGGGCTTGCTTTACCAGAAATTCTCAGATTGACAGCGATTGACAGCAACACTCTGGTTACCTTAAAGGGGTTGTCTGTCCGGTTGCATTTTTAACCCCACTCACTGTCTTTTTGTCATCATACTTTAGCAAAATAGTTTACTGAATCTGTCCATCCAGTTCAGCCTGTTATCCTGCAAGTTGATCCAGAAGAAGGAAAAAAGGAGAAAATAATTACCTGGATCAACTCTCTAGTAACTATAGCCTGTAATATTATTACACTCCAGAAATACATCCAGGCCCCTCCTGAATTCCTTTATTGTACTCACCATCACCACCGCCTCAGGCAGAGAGTTCCATAGTCTCACTGCTCTTACCGTAAAGAATCCTCTTCTATGTTTGTGTACAAACCTTCTTTCCTCCAGACGCAGAGGATGTCCCCTCGTCACAGTCACAGTCCTGGGGATAAATAGATGATGGGAGGGATCTCTGTACTGACCCCTGATATATTTATACACAGTAATTAGATCTCCCCTTAAGTGAATAACCCTAATTTTGATAATCTTTCTGTCATCGATGTTTCTGAGGGAGCTGAGCTCTCCTGCGCTATGAATTAACTGTAACTTATAGCTCCAGTTCTTAGACCAGCCTTTTTCTCTACAGCCAGGATCAGAGTTAGCTCTGATCCTAACTGTTAACTCTTCAATAGCCACAGTCTATGACCACAGCATGATCAAAAAGGGGAATTTTCCTCTGATTGGGTCCCAGTGATCTTATCAGATGCTGGATAAGCCCTTCGTAATCAACCCTGGGGACATAGAAAAGACCCCAGGACTGTTCAGTAATGTTTCTTTTAGGGCATATTAGTGTTACCCTAACCACGGCCTGTGGCATAAAGACACAGAGCATACTGAATTGGCATATAGAAGTAGAAGATGAGCAGATTTCCTAAAATTAGTTTCGGGTCAGAATTGGCTACCAAGTACAGCCGCTATCCAATGGGCGATACTGTGCATGGTGATCTGTGAGTAGGTCGTTGCTGGAGGTGTCGGTTGTTAGATCCCAGCCAATCTGATACTGATGACTTATTCTGAGGGAAGCTGTGGAATAAAATGCAGCTGGGTGGCTGCAAGGGTTATAGTGCTCTCATAGCATATGTCTGTATGGATGAGACTGCTAAACTGCACAGAAGATTATACTCCAGCTCTGCCAATTTTTTGGTGCATAACTAGACTTATAAGACCTACAGCCCAAGTAGATTAGCGTTGGACGTTCATATACTGGCTGACACCTGAGAATTGCACAAAACGCACAATGTGGAGTGAAAGCCTCCTCAATTTGCTGAACACCTTAGATGCCGCGGTCACTTTTTGGGAAGTGGATGACTCCAATCAGGTAAAATGTAATTGTACTGTAATCTTTGGTAAGTACTGCATCTATGGGTGACTTAGGAGACCTAGGGGAGCTGCTGAAAAGGTATGGATGGGCTACAGCTGACACTGCTGATACTGATGACCTATCCTGAGGGAAGCTGTGGAATAAAATGCAGCTGGGTGGCTGCAAGGATTACAGCGTTCTCATAACATATGCCAGTATGAACGAGACTGCTAAACTGCACAGAAGATTATACTCCACTCCTACCAATTTGTGGAGCATAACGAGACCTACAGCCCAAGTAGATTAAAGTTCGACATTCATATGCTGGCTGACACCTGAGATTTGCACAAAACTCACAATGTGGAGTGAAAGCCTCCTCAATTTGCCAAACACTTTAGATGCTGCGGTCACTTTTTGGGAAGTGGATGACTCCAATCAGGGAAAGTGTAATTGTACTGTAATTATTGACAAGTGCTGCCTTAATGGATCACTTAGGAGCCCCAGGGGTGCTGCTGAAAAGGTATGGATGGGCTGCAGCTGACGAATGTCATCGTCACTGAGGCAAAACAATTAGTAAGAGTCAAACCGAACCAAATGTTCTGCCTGCCTGCATACATTGAGGATTGTAAATGATCTTTAATAAATAGCTGTAGTTGATGGATCCATCTATCACCCTAACAACTTTGCCACCAATGTACGGGTTAACTTCTCCCGTAGACAATGACAAAAGTGTCTCACATGCAACTTGACAAATGTGTCCTCATAAATATATACATATTTTATACTTTCTGCCAGCATCGGTAAAATAATAAAAGAAAATGCTTAACTGCAAAAGCCTTGCAATCTATCACACGTGTGACACTTTTTACAAGTGTAGGAGCACACAAGGACATCAGCTCCCCGGTACATCTGCATTACACAATCATGTGGAGAGGGGCCTGTTAGAATTACT
This sequence comes from Bufo gargarizans, assembly GCF_014858855.1. Classification (NCBI taxonomy): domain Eukaryota; kingdom Metazoa; phylum Chordata; class Amphibia; order Anura; family Bufonidae; genus Bufo; species Bufo gargarizans. The sequence continues at coordinate 663,537,314 of NC_058081.1, forward strand.
AGGACAGAAGCAAAGAAAGAGACTGTATTTCACCAAGACAGGCGACTTCACGTGCACTTTCATTTTTACATTGAGTGCAAAAACTGCTTGCCTTAGGTGTTCGCGGAGTAATGAAAAAGGACATTGGAACAAAACCAAGTATTCACTGATACAGTAATTAAGTGCAGAGCATGCAAATATTTCTTTCAATATTTTTTTTTTCTCTCAGTGTTTCACACAGAAGAAAATTGAAAACCCTTTATTTGAAAGACATTATTCCGGCGAGCTAAGCCTTGTTTGAACAGTTAAGATATCAGATTGTGCAAGGATTCGACGCCAGTCTCCTAGATCTGACCAAGCATCTTTGAAGCAATCAAAGCTTCTCCGAGAATGAAAACATCTGGACAGGACTTTGTCCGTTCTGGGTTCTGCTCAGATGACTGATGCCCAGAGAAAAAAATGTCTGCCGTATCATAAATTCTGCTAGCTCATGAACTTTGCAATCTACTCAGCTCAGCAGCACATGGTCAAGAGCCACTTATCTTATGCTGGAAGCAATAAGAAAGCAGATGGCATGGACGTCAGATGATAAATCAGCCACGTTTCTACAAGTTGTGCATTGAAGGGGCTGTCAGGCACATCCCCTGTCACAAGGACTGCAGATCGGATGAAGCAGGTTGAAGGGCTCAATTGCTCTCGGAGTCCTTGTATTTTTTACTGCTCTTGGGAACATATGATGTCAGCGCTAGAATAATACTCACAAACCGTGACCTTCATTGGGTTAGTACATGGTAATTAATATGGCAAAAATACAATAAAGGGGCTTTATAGTTCTACTAATCTAAAGCTAAAAGAGCTGCTACTTTGTAATATTTTATGAGTTTGAAAGTGACCCTCGAGATGAAATGTCAGGGTCTTTTCTTGCAGCGAGCTCTAGTATTACAGTATATTCACTGTTCCATGGGCAACAGATATCCATACACATTCTAAGTCTCATCTTCTACCTGGACGAGTATCACAGCAGCATCATTAAAGGGTTGATGACTACCTAACAACATTTATCAAGACTACATGGTTTGTCAAGGCTCCAGTGTGGATGGATCCGTGGTGTGCATGCTCAGCACTAGAGTTGAGCGAACACCTGGATGTTCGGGTTCGAGAAGTTCGGCCGAACTTCCCGAAAATGTTCGGGTTCGGGATCCGAACCCGATCCGAACTTCGTCCCGAACCCGAACCCCATTGAAGTCAATGGGGACCCGAACTTTTCGGCACTAAAACGGCTGTAAAACAGCCCAGGAAAGGGCTAGAGGGCTGCAAAAGGCAGCAACATGTAGGTAAATCCCCTGCAAACAAATGTGGATAGGGAAATGAATTAAAATAAAAATTAAATAAATAAAAATTAACCAAAATCAATTGGAGAGAGGTCCCATAGCAGAGAATCTGGCTTCCCGTCACCCACCACTGGAACAGTCCATTCTCAGATATTTAGGCCCCGGAACCCAGGCAGAGGAGAGAGGTCCCGTAACAGAGAATCTGGCTTCATGTCAGCAGAGAATTAGTCTGCATGTCATAGCAGAGAATGAGGCTTCACGTCAGCCACCACTGCAACAGTCCATTGGCATATATTTAGGCCCAGCACCCAGGCAGAGGAGAGAGGTCCCGTAACAGACAATCTGGCTTCATGTCAGCAGAGAATCAGTCTTCATGTCATAGCAGAGAATCAGGCTTCACGTCACCCACCACTGTAAGAGTCCATTTTCATAAATTTAGGCCCAGCACCCAGGCAGAGGAGAGAGGTCCCGTAACAGAGGATCTGGCTTCATGTCAGCAGAGAATTAGTCTGCATGTCATAGCAGAGAATGAGGCTTCACGTCAGCCACCACTGTAACAGTCCATTGGCATATATTTAGGCCCAGCACCCAGGCAGAGGAGAGAGGTCCCGTAACAGACAATCTGGCTTCCTGTCAGCAGAGAATCAGTCTGCATGTCATAGCAGAGAATCAGGCTTCACGTCACCCACCACTGCAACAGTCCATTGTCATAAATTTAGGCCCAGCACCCAGGCAGAGGAGAGAGGTCCCGTAACAGACAATCTGGCTTCATGTCAGCAGAGAATTAGTCTGCATGTCATAGCAGAGAATGAGGCTTCACGTCACCCACCACTGTAAGAGTCCATTTTCATAAGTTTAGGCCCAGCACCCAGGCAGAGGAGAGAGGTCCCGTAACAGAGGATCTGACTTCATGTCAGCAGAGAATCAGTCTTCATGTCATAGCAGAGAATCAGGCTTCACGTCAGCCACCACTGTAAGAGTCCATTTTCATAAGTTTAGGCCCAGCACCCAGGCAGAGGAGAGAGGTCCCGTAACAGACAATCTGGCTTCATGTCAGCAGAGAATTAGTCTGCATGTCATAGCAGAGAATGAGGCTTCACGTCAGCCACCACTGCAACAGTCCATTGGCATATATTTAGGCCCAGCACCCAGGCAGAGGAGAGAGGTCCCGTAACAGACAATCTGGCTTCATGTCAGCAGAGAATCAGTCTTCATATCATAGCAGAGAATCAGGCTTCACGTCACCCACCACTGTAAGAGTCCATTTTCATAAATTTAGGCCCAGCACCCAGGCAGAGGAGAGAGGTCCCGTAACAGAGGATCTGGCTTCATGTCAGCAGAGAATCAGTCTGCATGTCATAGCAGAGAATCAGGCTTCACGTCACCCAACATTGGAACAGTCCATGGGCATATATTTAGGCCCCGGCACCCAGACAGAGGAGAGGTTCATTCAACTTTGGGTAGCCTCGCAATATAATGGTAAAATGAAAATAAAAATAGGATTGAATGAGGAAGTGCCCTGGAGTACAATAATATATGGTTAAGGGGAGGTAGTTAATGTCTAATCTGGACAAGGGACGGACAGATCCTGTGGGAGTTATTCTAAATGACCCTATGTGCACCTTGAATATTATATACCCTTTTAGGGATAGATTTCAAATAGCTCTGATATAGCAGAAACCACTAAATTATGAAATTGCTAAATTGGGAATTGTATTTCAACCCAGAACAAAAAATGTGCTTTGACGGACACTAAATAACTTTCCCAGCCACAACAGTACAGCGGTAACGAGAGATTTAGCGGGATATAAATTTGAGGCCTAGTATTTAGGCGCTGGGTGACCGGTATGGATTTACTAACAGAATTAGACTTGGAAATGCACAGTAGCGTGTGTGTGAAGTTATTCTGAATGACCCTATGTGCACCTTGAATATTATATACCCTTTTAGGGATAGATTTCAAATAGCTCTGATATAGCAGGAACCACTAAATTATGAAATTGCTAAATTGGGAATTGTATTTCAACCCAGAACAAAAAATGTGCTTTGACGGACACTAAATAACTTTCCCAGCCACAACAGGACAGCGGTAACGAGAGATTTAGCGGGATATAAATTTGAGGCCTAGTATTTAGGCGCTGGGTGACCGGTATGGATTTACTAACAGAATTGGACTTGGAAATGCACAGTAGCGTGTGTGTGAAGTTATTCTGAATGACCCGATGTGCACCTTGAATATTATATACCCTTTTAGGGATAGATTTCAAATAGCTCTGATATAGCAGAAACCACAAAATTATGAAATTGCTAAATTGGGAATTGTATTTCAACCCTGAACAAAAAATGTGCTTTGACGGACACTAAATAACTTGCCCAGCCACAACAGTACAGCGGTAACGACAGATTTAGCGGGATATAAATTTGAGGCCTAGTATTTAGGCGCTGGGTGACCGGTATGGATTTAGTGACAGAATTAGACTGGGATATGGCCAAAAAATAACCACACTATTGCTGGTTAAATGCACTTGGTGACGGGCGCAGCTTGCCCCTTATGTAGTATATGGCCAAAAAATGAACAGACTATTGCTGGTTAAATGCACTTGGTGTCACAGCTTGACGAACCACACTACTGAGGGTTAAATGCACTTGGTGACGGGCGCAGCTTGCCCCTGATGTAGTATATGGCCAAAAAATTAACAGACTATTGCTGGTTAAATGCACTTGGTGTCACAGCTTGACCAACCACACTACTGAGGGTTAAATGCACTTGGTGACGGGCGCAGCTTGCCCCTGATGTAGTATATGGCCAAAAAATGAACAGACTATTGCTGGTTAAATGCACTTGGTGACAGGCGCAGCTTGCCCCTGATTTAGTATATGGCCAAAAAATGAACAGACTATTGCTGGTTAAATGCACTTGGTGTTATAGCTTGACCAACCACACTACTGAGGGTTAAATGCACTTGGTGACGGGCGCAGCTTGCCCCTGATGTAGTATATGGCCAAAAAATGAACAGACTATTGCTGGTTAAATGCACTTGGTGACAGGCGCAGCTTGCCCCTGATTTAGTATATGGCCAAAAAATGAACAGACTATTGCTGGTTAAATGCACTTGGTGTGATAGCTTGACCAACCACACTACTGAGGGTTAAATGCACTTGGTGACGGGCGCAGCTTGCCCCTGATGTAGTATATGGCCAAAAAATTAACAGACTATTGCTGGTTAAATGCACTTGGTGACGGGCGCAGCTTGCCCCTGATGTAGTATATGGCCAAAAAATGAACAGACTATTGCTGGTTAAATGCACTTGGTGACGGGCGCAGCTTGCCCCTGATTTAGTATATGGCCAAAAAATGAACAGACTATTGCTGGTTAAATGCACTTGGTGACGGGCGCAGCTTGTCCCTGATGTAGTATATGGCCAAAAAATGAACAGACTATTGCTGGTTAAATGCACTTGGTGACGGGCGCAGCTTGCCCCTGATTTAGTATATGGCCAAAAAATGAACAGACTATTGCTGGTTAAATGCACTTGGTGTGATAGCTTGACCAACCACACTACTGAGGGTTAAATGCACTTGGTGACGGGCGCAGCTTGCCCCTGATGTAGTATATGGCCAAAAAATAAACAGACTATTGCTGGTTAAATGCACTTGGTGTGACAGCTTCACCCTGATGTAGGCTTTAGCCAAAAAACAACCACACCATTGAGGGTTAAATGCACTTGGTCGCAGCTTGTGCTGGCGCACCACAAGACACAAAATGGCCGCCGATCACCCCAGAAAAATGTGACTGACAAACGGTCTGGGCAGCCTAAAAACAGTGAGCAATTGAGTATCAGCAGCTCAATGACCCACAGCTGCAGATCGATCAATAATCAAGTCCTTTGGAGGAGTTAATCTGCCTAATCTCGCCCTACTGTCGCAGCCGCAACCTCTCCCTACGCTAATCAGAGCAGAGTGACGGGCGGCGCTACACCGAACCCGAACCCGGACTTTTACGAAAATGTCCGGGTTCGGGTCCGTGTCACGGACACCCCAAAATTCGGTACGAACCCGAACTATACAGTTCGAGTTCGCTCATCCCTACTCAGCACCACTTAATTCACCCAGAGGACGAGGGGATCCCATGTTCCCGTGATTGGTGGGAGTCCCAGCTTTCAGACCTCCTACTATCATACATTTGTCACCTATCCTGTGGATAGATGATAACAGTTATTCATGAGCCAACCCCTTTAAACAACTATGCATGCTCATGAATTATTGGTACCAAGTTCTCATCTCAGGAGCATACCGTATTGCAAAAGCAGAATCCTACACAAGATCAGCTCAGTATACATGAGTTTCACCACTGTAGCTACAATATAAGCAAGGCATATTACTGGTATTGGGCTCATGGTGGGACTGGGATTAGCACTGAATTGTTATTTCTGTTTGCTATGATATTATCACAGAGGCCTCCTGGAGCCACCACTAAGGGGAGCTCACTATGAACAGATTTATACAGCTCCTATTAAAGAGGTTGTGCCACAAAAAAGTAATCAAGCTATGTTGTTTGTTCTTTTCCTTCTCTGTCCACCTTGCTGAGGTGGTTGCACATGCTCAGTTCTTTTTTTCAACTGCCACCAGCCGTATAATATCTACTGTTAGAGGCTGTGACAGCTACAGGAAGAAAGGGCCTTGAGAAGGACATGCCCCCTGAGCAGCACCAGAAATAATACAGCTTCTGAGAAAGGACATGTTCCCTGAGCTGCCAGCTTGAAATACATCTAGCAGAGCAATGGCAGCAATGAATGAGGAGATCACTGGATCCATCTGAGGTACAGGGCTGGTTCTAGCTTTGTTAGAAAGAGACTGTCCCTACACCTACCAGGCCCTAGCACCTAAATTCGTCATGAAGGCCTACCCTTTGGGTAAACC